>NC_046157.1:124015813-124220813 GCF_011064425.1 Rattus rattus
ATAACAATAAGAGACAGGTACAAAGAAACTAAATATACTTTAGAAACTCCATACCTCTAGAATTTATTAGTAATGGGATATAGACTACACTAACAAACTCCATTGATAACTTTGTCATTGACCGTGGTATTTTTTATTTCTGTTTGTTTGAAGTCTTTATTTTCAGATTACTTCTGTTCTAATTATAAGCGGTAACTTTAGGACATGTCACATCTCATGTCATTATCAAGTGCGACAGTTTTTCAGCTTTGCTCAGGTACAGAATACACACATCACATTCGAATCTGAAACCTCCAAGGGCATAACTACTCTGGGACATTGTATTAGCTCTTGAGATAGCACTCTCTCGTTCGTTAGGAATCATGGGAACATGTTTGATATAATGCTATTTGGAAAGACACAGCATGTGCTGACAGTAAGATGAGGGTGATGAGGTAACTCTTGCTTTTTGAGTGTCTACCTGGCTTGGGTTAGCTGACATTTCTGACGTAGAACTTTTTTCTTTATGTATTGAGAACTATTTTTACTTTTTTTTTTTAGCTGTTCATATCATGTTCTATAAATTGAAGCAGCACTGAGCCTGCATCTTTTTTCCCCTGGGCACAAATCATAGCTGAATTTATACCGGTGTCATATTTAGTATATATGAATTCCAACTGATGGGGGAAGTCAAGGTGTACCAGAGAAGCATAGCACTTGACAGCCATGTCAAATGTCAACCCACCAGAGGAGGTCCAAATGTGGCTTCGCCTTCGTGTTTTATTTCTAGTGAGAGACTTCATTTTCAAAGTGATACTTATTGCCAAATAGGCAATTTTCTAGTAGCTTAAGGAGTCCTTAATAAATAAGCTCAGCTGATGCAGGTCCCACCGGATAGCAGAGATTTTCAACCTGTATCTTCAAAAAACAAAACAAAACAAAACAAAACAAAAACCCGAAAAAAACAAAAACAAAAACAAAACAAAAAACCCCAGATTTCAGGATTTTAGCATCGAGGAGTCTTTTCATTCTATTCCCAACCACACCTCCACATGCAGACTTCATTCAGAAAGAACAGATGCTCTGTTCGTGTTGTATTTTAAATAACAATTAAAAACCTTCTATTCTGAGGTAGAGGAGAAATGGAAATGTCCTCTAGCTTAGAGGAAAAATGGTTAGCAGCTTTTGTTAGAGACTAGTGGTCTCCACCGCGAGGGAGGGCAGGGCATAATTAAGATCTCCTCGCCGTCTAACTGTTCAAAGGAGACAGGACGTAGTGCTTTGGGGATGCCGGGCCTCAGTCAGAAGGATTCCTGACCTTCAAAAACTTTGACTTCTCATATGGATTAGGTCTGTCCCAGGAATGCCTATCTGTATTAAAGCAGTAATACTTGTTTTTAGTTTATATTTACCCAATGTGAACTCGGCGGGGGCTGGTGGTGGTGGTGGTGGTGGTGGTGGTGGTGGTGGTGGTGGTGGTGGTGGTGGTGGTGGTTATCTGAATGTGGTTGGAAAACAATTAGAGAGCAATGCTTAAAGGGTCTCAAATTTCATTAAGACATGTACTCAGAATCTGAATGCAGTGGTTATTTCAAAGTTTTGAAACAGATCTATTTTTATTTTTAAATCCTTATGTGTGGGGTGTACACACATGCAAATGAAGGTGCCAGTAGAGCCCAGAAGAGGTTCTTGGATCCTTGGAAGCTGAAATGGCACACAGTTGTGAGCCTCCCATTGTAGGTGCCAGGTCCTCTAGAAGAGCAGGAAACCACTCATATCTGATGAGCCACCTCTCCACTCCCAAATATTATTACCTTAAAAGATAAGTATTTATTAGCAACTTTGTAGACTAGAGAGGCGAATAATAATTAATAGATTCCACTTAAAATATTTTATTTCTTTAAAAAAATTTATTCTTTTTTATTGGATATTTTTATTTACATTTCTTTTTTATTTTTTTAATTGGATAATTTTATTTACATTTCAAATGTTATTCCCTTTCCCGGTTTCCACAAGCCCCCTATTCCATCCCCCTCCCCTTCTTCCATGAGGGTGTTCTGCCTCCTCAACCACGCCCCATTTCCGCCTCTCCCTTGACATTCCCCTGCACTGGGGTGTCCAGTCATGGCAGGACCAAGGGCTTCTCCTCCCATTGGTGCTCAACAAGGCCATCCTCTGCTACATATGCAGCTGGAGCCATGGGTCTGTCTGTCCATGTGTAATCCTTGGGTAGTAGTTTAGTCCCTGGGAGCTCTGGTTGGTTAGTATTGTTGTTCTTATGGGGTTGCAAGCCCCTTCAGCTCCTTCAATCCATTCTCTAATTCCTCTGACAGGGGTCCTGTTCTCAGTTCAATGGTTTGTTGCTAGCATTTGCCTCTGTATTTGTCACTCTATGGCTGAGCCTCTCAGGAGACAGTTGTATCAGGCTCCTGTCATCATGTACTTCTTGTTTTCATAGATACTATCTAATTTTGGTGGCTATATATATATATATAGGCTGTATCCCCAGGTGGGGCAGGCTCTGATGGCCATTCCTTCAGTCTCTGCTCCAAACTTTGTCTCCATTTCTCCTCCTATGAATATTTTTATTCCCCTTTTAAGAAGAACTGAAGCATCTGGACTTTGGTTGTGCTTCTTCTTGAGCTTCATGTGGTCTGTGGATTGTATCTTGGGTAATTCGAGTTTTGGGGCTAATATCCACTTTTCAGTGAGCATGGGAGGTCTTTCCATCTTCTGAGGTCTTCTTTGATTTCTTTCTTAAGAGACTCGAAGTTCTTGTCATACAGATCTTTCACTTGCTTGGTTAGAGTCACATTGAGGTATATTATGTTATTTGGGACTATTGTGAAGGGTGTCATTTCCCTAATTTCTTTCTCAGCCTGTTTATCCTTTGTAGAGGAAGGTCACTGATTTGTTTGAGTTAATTTTATACCCAGTCACTTTGCTGAAGTTGTTTATCAGGCATAGTAGTTCTCTGGTAGAACTTTTGGGGTCCCTTAAGTATACAATCATATCATCTGCAAATAGTGATATTTTGACTTCTTTTCCGACTTGTATCCCTTTGGCCGCCTTTTATTGTCTGATTGCTCTGGCTAGAACTTCAAGAACTATATTGAATAAGTAGGGAGAGAGTCAGTAGCCTCGTCTAGTCCCTGATTTTAGTGGGATTGCTTCAAGTTTCTCTCCATTTTGTTTGATGTTGGCTACTGGTTTGCTGTATTTTGCTTTACTATGTTTAGGTATGGGCCTTGAATTCCTGATCTTTCCAAGACTTTTATCACGAAGGGGTGTTGAATTTTGTCAAATGCTTTCTCAGCATCTAATGAGGTGATCATATGGTTTTTTTCTTTGAGTTTGTTTATATAGCAGATTATGTTTTTGGATTTCTGTATATTGAACCATCTCTGCCTCCCTGGGATGAAGCCTACTTGATCATTGTGAATGATCATTTTGATGTGCTCTTTGATTCTATTTAGAAGAATTTTATTGAGTATTTTTGCATCGATATTCATAGGGAAATTAGTCTGAAGTTCTCTTTTTTTGTTGGTTCTTTGTGTGGTTTAGGTTTAAGTGTAATTGTGGCTTCATAGAAAGTATTGGGCCGTGCTCCTTCTGTTTCTATTTTGTGGAATAGTTTGGCTAGTATTGGTATGAGGCCTTCTATGAAGGTTTGATAGAATTCCACATTAAACCCATCTGGTCCAGGTTTTTTTTTTTTCTTTTTGGTTTGGAGACTTTTAATAACTGCTTCTATTTATTCTTTTATGAGTACACTGTTGCTGACTTCAGACACACCAGAAGAGGGCATCAGATCCCATTACAGATGGTTGTGAGCCACCATGTGGTGACTCAGAATTGAACTCAGGACCTCTGGAAGAGCAGCAGTGTTAAGCCATTTCTCTAACCTCCATTTAAAAGTTTTTTTTTTTTATCCAGGACTGTAAACTAAAACATTTGGAGCACTGGGATAATTAATATATGTTGGCTATATAGAGTTAGACAGTGAGTATTACATTGACCATTAGGTTTTAAGACAATATGATCATGTGTGTTTAAAACTTGAATAAGATCTATTCATGATATTACAATGATTTGCAGACTTTTCAGAATTCTGACTTTCTAGTTTGGTTTATCTCATTTTTCTGAAGCTTTCCTCTATCTTTTTTGATGTAAAAGTGCCACGTGGCAAGCATGCATAGTTTAAATTAATGTAGATTTGCATTAACTTAAAACTGGGCAAAGTTTCTTTTTCAAAATCATTTTAGGAACTTCAGAATCAAGGTGGCAATTAGCAACCAATACGAACACGAATTTCTTCCCCCTCTCCCCTTCTGATGACAACTCCCTGGTTCTAAGGGTTTTATGGGAGGCGCTTTCCCAGGAAGAGTCAGTATCCCATGAATTCATTATGGAAGATTGCTTCTGGCCAAGCATAATCAACACAGATGTCTTAATATAAATACCAAAATGTTCTTTCAACACATTCAGGCCATTCTATGTTTAAATTCAGTTTGTAGCTAAGAATTAAGATGAGGAATGACACGAATTCGAATCTAATGTCCAAAGTTATTTGGTTACCAGACACCTGGGGGTTGTTTGTTTGTTTTTGCTTTGTAATACACTCCATGTCTTCTCACATTGGATTATTTTGACAATAAAGACTCATTTCCTAAGATGTAAGTATTTTTATTTCTCAAGGGGGAAGATTTCTTTTGGGGAAAAATAAAGTTGTAAGAAAAAATCAGGAAAGAAGAAAGATAAGTTATAAAAATAAACAATTTCAAGGTGGCGATATAAACAGCACTGCCTTTCGTTTTTAATCTCCCATCTTCTTTTCATCTTTATCATCTTCTCTCTTCTTCTGCCCTTTCTCTTCCCCAGCCCTGTTTCTCTGTCGTAGCATCAGTCTCTTTCTTCTATTAAGCATCCTATTGGTGAACATTACTATCAGGATTCAAAACCTAGTATTTCAGAACGTGGCATGTTGGTATATTGAACATTTTAAGATTGAAGGAGAGAGAAAAACCAAAGAAGCAGGGAAGTTACTCCCTGACCTTCCTCCTTCTTCAGGCGAGGCCTCCGTATGATAGGGGTCCTGCCCTGTTCCCAGATTAAAGGAATAAATATGCAAAGGTGGAGAAACTAAACAAATGAGCCTTGCTAAGTGTCCCAGTTTATCATTAGTAGGCCATGCCTCTTTGTCTTAATCACATGACTGCCTACTTTTCATTAAATGTCAGTATATAAACATTTTACTTGGGTCTTCATTTCTGAAGTCTCTCATCAATACAAAGGTTACGCAAGATGAGTTTGTTGTGTTTTCTATTGTTAATCTGTTGTTTGTTATACAGTGCCAACCATGAGCCTTATGATGAGTGAGAAAAGGATTAGCTATTTCTATATTATTAATGAACAAACATTTCTTCATGGTCCTTAACTCTGCGTTCCTTACTACACAAGCTATCTTATGGCCAAGCAACATTCTCTGGGTGCTATGAGATCATTATTGCCCATAGGCCAGTGATACTAAGCTGAAAGTTTTGTACCTGTTATCATATGCTTTCTTGTTTTAATTTGGTTTTACTTTATAAGCTCAGTTTCAGATATATACTATGGCTTTTGGTGAATTGATTAGCCTTTCTGGATGTCATTTCATTCCAAGATTCTTCATTAATGTGCTTTTCTTCTCCAAAATATAGTTAGTGGATACATTCAATTCAGAGAATTTATGAATGAGGCTGAAACATGTAATCCATTCATTTAATCATTAATTAAGTGACTATGTTGGTACTTTATAGAAGTAGTCTATCTAAGTAAAACATTACATTTGGAAAGTGGGCTATAATATGAAATAATCTTTGACAACCAAGAGAGACTGTTTCAGAGAAGGCTAGACACCTTTGACTGTAACCCTAACTAACTCCCTATGGCCACCTCTCAAAGACAAGGGTCTTCTACTTTAGTTCTTTAAAAAGGTGCACAGTTGGCAAAGATGGCTATGTGTCCTTTCTGTGTCGAACTGCAATGCTGCCAGTCAAGATGCAAAGTTGTAGTGTTTTGAGTTCTTGGGCTCCAGCTCGTGGTGCTCTTTTGAAGGTGGTAGAGCATTTACAAGGTGGGGGCTAGCTGGACCCACTCCACCATGCTTGGAAGGCTCCCTACAACACATCCCCCACCATGGAATCACTCTACCGTGTTTCTACTGCCGGGGACAGAAATCCCTCTAGAAACTATGAATCAAAATAAATCCTTTCTCTCTTGATTTGCTCCTGTCTGGCATTTTGCCTAATAACCCACCCAAGAGTTACTTAATTTGGGAGAACTATCTTTATTTGGGACTCTACAGATGCAAATGTCTTCTGTCCAGTAGGATATCTAATCCTATAGGCTATGATTTTATTATAGTAAAAACACCAACTGGTGTGTCTAACCTAACACTAACATCCTCCAGTTTCTGTAGCTCATCACATCTCCAAAGTCTCTGGGCCCGGCTTATCATCCTTGGTTCCCTCAGTATGAGGAATGCAAATTCTCGTAACGGTCATAGCTGCCACACTTAGACAGTCTTGTCCTGTGGCTCACCTTCGCTTTGCTACCCTCACGCTCCCAGCACCTGAATGGGCAGAGGGTGTCACAGAGCCCTTTGTTCTTCCTCAGAGCTCCTCTTCAGAGTCCACCTCACTACTATAAAGTGTCTGTTGTAATGACTGAGTCTAATCACAGTAGATTCTTGGAAATTGAGGGTTGAACAAACATTTGTAGTTCTGACCATTTGCCAGTCAGTTAATATATAGCGGTTTGCAGTTTTTCTGAGGGATGGATTTAGTGGCAGTCTTTGCAGTACTGAATGTGCTGGAATAACTAAGAAACAGGGAGGGGGCCAGAAACAGCCTTTGAATTTAAACTTGGCTGTGTTGTTCTATGCTCATTATCACGCAAGCTAGCTCTCCTGAAGTGATAAAAGTTGTGCCTGTGTGTGTGTGTGTGTGTGTGTGTGTGTGTGTGTGTGTGTGTAAAATAGGCTATAAAAGAAATCATCTGTGAGTGTTGCTAACAGTAGTAAGGAGAAAGTAAGAAGGGCTAAGAAGCAGTGATTCTGTGCCACAAGGCAGACCGTTTGGAGGCACAAAGCACACCATGAATTCCCAGATAATCCAGTAAAGAAGTGTGAAAAGCACTAATCTGTGCTAATAATCCTTTATTTAATTAAAATAATATACTTATTTTTAACTTGAAAGAATTAATAAATAGCATTGGTGTTTCATGGGATTGAGGACACACTGCGTTGTCTGCAAGGTGAAGCAGGATAGCAAAAAGATCACTGAATTTGGTTTCAGAAGGGCTTAGTTGGCTCTCCTAACTGTTTTGCTCTAAATCCCGGAGTTACTCCTGAAACTCCATAGTTCATAAAGTCTAGGAGAATGATATGAATGAATCATCGAATGTTTGAACAGGCTACATATATGTATATGGTCAGGCTACGTCAGTAGATATTAGAAAGGTTCTTGCTCTTAAAGAGCCTTTGTTTTGCATTGTATGAAGGGAAAGTAAAGGGTGGGAAAATAATTTATAAACAATAGAGTAAGTAAATGATCTAGTATTTTAGAGACAGATATATAATAGAAAATGGAATGGAATAGAACCAAGTAGGGATTGGTAGTGTGTGTGTGTGTGTGTGTGTGTGTGTGTGTGTGTGTGTGTGTGTGTGTGTGTGTATACAGCTGTAATATTACAGTGAATGAGGTGTTGAAGGTCTCCACCTTCATGATTTGTTGACGTTTGTGCAAAGAATGAAAAATGTGACCTAATGCATACGGAAATACCATCCAGGAAGAGGGATGATTAGCACCAGATAAAGAATGTGTGTGTTAAGCTAAGAATATACTGGGTTCACATTCTTCTAAGAGGAAGAAATCAGTTGAATGGAGTGGGGTAATCCAAAGACAAAGTACTTGGAAGTGAGGTTAGATAGATAAGTAAGGCATTGTCCATCCGGTTTCCACATTGGGAATAACTTGTGGGAGACAAAGATAGACATAGAGAACTATTAAGAGGTAAACTCCATAGCCAGGTGAGAGATGATGGTTTAGATGAGGTGGCATCAGGAAGGCAGGGAAAAATGTTCAGATTCTGTATAGATTTGGAATGACAACCAAGATCTGTGGTTGAAGTAGACAGAGGATGTCAAAGAAATAGCAACTTCCCAAGTACGTCAGGCTTTCATCTGATGAACAGGAGAGGAAACAGGACCAGGTGTGGATGTGGTGTGCTGTGCCCAAGGTGTCTGTTTTATGTCCAAGAGCTGGTGCCTGTAAGAACAAGCCGAGGGCAGGCCTTCAGTTGGAGGCCTACCATTTTTAAAGTCTCAGCACTGTGGCAATTCCCCAGAGAATCTGTAGGGCTAGCATTGCACTGAAAGGTCTGAGAGAAGAATTGGCCAGAACATAGAAAAGCAGAGAACTGAGAGTAGGGTTTACTGTAGGCCTACTAATCATAAGTGTGAAGGAGGAAGAGAGATTGATCGACTGTGTACAAACCTGCTCAAAGCGTGAGCAGAAGACTGGGCCTCGTAGGAAAAATTGTCTATGTCATTCAGAAGGTTTTCAGTAGATGTTGGGAAAAATGTCTGGCTAAACTGTTTTTTTTTTTAATTTAATATACTTTTAATTTTTACTAATTTTACATCCCATTTCCTGCTTCCCTCCTAGTCACCCCTCCCACAATCCTTCCTCCATTCTCCCTCCCCTTCTTCTCTGAGTGGGTGGGAGCCCCCTGGGTATACCCCAACCTTGGCACTTCAAGTTTTGGAGAATCGAGGTGCTTCCTATCCCACTGAGGACAGACAAGGCAGGCCAGCTAGAAGAACATACAGGCAACAACTTTTGGGGTAGCTGTTGGGGTAGAAATCTCAGCTCATGTCCAGACAGAACTCACCAAGCCAACATGGGTCCACGTGGAAAGGTTTAATGAGAGAAGAAGAATAGAAGAGGAGAGGGATAGAGGCCAGCCATGAGCATGTGGGGGGAAGGAGGGAGGGGAATGGAGAGAGAAGGGACAAAGGGGATGAGGGCAAGAGAGCAGAGAAGAGCAGAGCAAGAGGGAGAAGAGTGAGGAGAGGCAGCCCCTTATATAGTGTCAGGCACAGCTGGTTGTTGCCAGGTAGCTGTGGGGGTGGAGTTTAGACAGAATACCAACCATAGCTTCCACTTCAGTTGTTCAAGACTCACATAAAGACCAAGCTGCACATCTGATACATATATGTTGGAAAGCCTAGGTCCAGCCTGTGTATGTTCATTGGTTAGTGGTTCAGACTCTGAGAGCCCTAAGGGTTCAGCTTGACTCTTGATCTTCCTGTGGAGTTCTTATCCCTTCCGGGGCCCATAATCCTTCCTATTTTTCCATAAGAGTCCTTGTAAGCTTAAATTTTTCTCAACCCTGATTTTAAAAATGTTTTTTTAAATGCTTTAACCTCTTTTCTAGCCACCATCCACCAGAGGTAGTGGAAAAGAAAGGTTATTAGGATTCGGGGGAAATGAACCTGTTCAGAAATTGCTCTTTGGAGCAAATCCCATTTGCTCTGTCAGGAAATTAGCAGTTCAGTTCACAGAATTTAGCAGCAGCAGCTCGATCCACTAGTAAATATACCAGCAGTCTGGTTCAGTAGTGTCGGGATAGCAAGAATGAATCAGCAGCAGAAATATGACCTAGCAAAAATAGCTAGGCCTCAGCCGAATCAGCATGAGTCAGCAGAAACCAGGAGAAGTTCTTTGCAGTGCCTCTCTCTCTCTCTCTCTCTCTCTCTCTCTCTCTCTTTCTCTTGCTCTTTTAATTTTTTATTAGATATATTTCTCTACTTACATTTCAAATGTTATTCCCTTTCCTGGTTTCCTGTCCATAAGCCCCATCCCTCCCCTCCCCCATATGGGTATTTCCCCATCCATCCCCCTTACTCCCCCCCCCCATATTCCCCTGCACTGGGGGTCCAACCTTGGCAGGACCAAGAGCTTCCCCTTCCACTGGTGCCCCAACATGGCTATTCTCTGCTACATATGCAGTTGGAGCCCTGGGTCAGTCCATGTATAGTCTTTGGGTAGTGGCTTAGTCCCTGGAAGCTCTGGTTGGTTGGCATTGTTGTTCTTATGGAGTTGCAAGCTCCTTCAACTCTTTCAGTCCTTCCTCTAATTCCCCCCAAGGGGGTCCTATTCTCAGTTCAGTGGTTTGCTGCTAGCATTGACCTCTGTATTGGAGATGCTCTAGATGTGTCTCTGAAGAGAAATCTATATCCAGTCCCTTTCAGCATGCATTTTTTAGCTTCATCAATCTTACCTAGTTTTGGTGGCTGTATATAAATGGGCCACATGTGGGGCAGGCTCTGAATGGCCATTCCTTGAGTCACTGCTCTAAACTTTGCTTCCATATCCCCTCCTATGGATATGAAGAGAAGATCAGCAAAGAGGCAAGACCAAGAAGTGTTGTAAAGTTAGCTAGAATAGCAAGCCTCCATCACTGTCCAGTGAGTCCTACTATACTCCCTCTAAACAGCACATGTCTTCCATGGGTCTTGCCTCACTTTGTGTCTTGCCTCAGCACATGAGTCTGTCTTAGCAAAACTCCATATGAGTCTGTATCAGCTGACATCACTCTGCCAATCAGGGTCTTTGTGCTCATAGACAAGCATGAAAGGAACCTGGAATGTTAAACACACAGGGTTATTTCTTCAGGGAGGAGACGAAAGGCCTGTTATCTTCTGGGCAGCTGGGAGCTGATGTGTGGCTGGAGCCCACACCAGAACCTTCTCCAGACCTATATAATAAGCTTGTTTTTCTCAGTCAATCTATAGAATCTATCTTTATGGAATATGTCACATCATGTACTTTACAGAGAATTTCAATTTGGTCATGTCCAATATTTACTTAGCATACTTTGTTCCTTAAAGAGATTTATCTATGTTTTTTTGTACACATGGGATTGAGTTAATTATCACCAGAAATGTCTTTTTTTTTTAATCAAATTTCTAAATATACCTAACATAAACTGCTTGGCATCAGACTTTTGAAGTTTGAACCAGCACAGGCTGCTGAGCTGACTGAAATGCCATCTTGCCTCCTCAGGTTGTCTCCCTGAAGGCCTGTGAAGGTCTCAGAGACTCTGGCATTGGTGGGAGTGGAAATTATTGTAACCAGTATGAAGATTCCATGAAAAAGAAATCATTCGGACAAATAACAACAAAAACATGCAACCCAAACCAAAATCCTTGAAAACGTAGCTACCATATGTCTCAGCTATCCAGTCCTACGATTGTACCACACGAAGTCAAGGTCAGCATTCTGCAGAGATACCTGCCCATCCATGTCAACTGAGCACTGTTCACATCAGCTACAATATGGAGCCAGTCTAGATATGCAGGAACAAATGACTAGAGAAAGCCAATGTGGTAGATATGCACAGTGGGGTTTTATCCGGCCATAAAGAAGAGGAAATTGTTATTTTTTAAGAAAATAGATGATCATATATTAAACAAATGACTAATTCAGAATGCCAAATATCATATATGGATTCCACATATTTTTAAGAAATGTATGGCATAAAAGTAGAAGGGGCACTAGGTGTGAGGAGGGGGATAATGAGAGGAGGGAAGGATCACAAGATGGTTGGGGGAAGGAATGAATAGGAACAAAGAAGAATACGTACATGTATGAAAATGCCAAAAAGGAAGCCCATCACTTTTTATAATGAATATATTATTTTATTTTTTTAGTGTAAAGAAAATATGGGCACAGGATATAGCTACGAAGATGATACCCAGTGACTCTCAACCTAGCATTAAGCTTCCTGCAAATTCTTTGTTTATTGACTCATGGCTTAGACAGAGTGTTGCAGAAGTTCACCTTCTGAGGAAAAGTATTAAAAGTTTCTGTAGTTTCTGCCTTGCTCTTTTAAATCGGCAGCTTTTGGTGAAACCACTGCTGGACAAGAAGACTCTCAAGCTATCCTGTGGGGAGCAAGAGAGGCCCCCTCTCAACAGTCAACTCCAACATCTAGCCTATGAGAGAACTGTGTTGGAAATGGATCCCCCACACTTAGTCAAAACTTCAGTGACTGCAACCCTGTTGACAATTGACTATTACCTCATGGGGGACTGCATGCTAAATATATCCATTGAAGCTTCACAGAACCTCTGATTTCTAAGAAAGAAGGGGGAGGAGGAGGAGGAGGAGGAGGAAGAGGAGGAGGAGGAGGAGGAGGAAAATTAACAAACAAACTATGCTGGTAATATACAAATGTCTTTATTTTAAGACACAAGTACTTGGCATTATTTATTATGCAGCATAGCTGTTAATGACTGAAGAAAGTGACAACTAAAATAAGGTATTTGCAAATGCCGTTCATGAATTTCAGAAGGCATAGGAGGTAGTTTCAGGCCTGTTGGATGGAGAAGGTGACAAAGCATTGTACATGGACCACTTTGTGGGAGGGTGGAAAGGCTTTGTGGTTGCTGGCCTCAAGCAAGATTCAATGATACAATGAAATAGCTGTGAAGACCTAAAGAATGGTGAGGGTGTATGTTTAATAAGAAAAAGGAAAGAATTTCTTCACCTTGGATGACGGAGGAGGAAGGCCTAGAAATGGTGGCTTCAATTCTTGGTTCACTACTGAACTTTAGATATTCCTGTTGCCATTTATGTTTCATAATGAAAAAGGTTGGAACCTGATGAGTTTCTGTAATTAGTTTGAGGTTGTATAGCTAAATCAGAATTTCATGTCTTCTCTGTTTTAAGAATCTGGTTTCACTCTGATGTTACCTATAGACAGAAACATTTTGAAACCAACACGTTGTATGTGGGGAGTATGGTATCAAAGTTAGTTACCTAAGAAACAGATTTGTGCTTCATATGTTGAAATAGCCCCTTACAAGTCCTGTAAGCATCCATAAACAGCATGACTTGGAGAGGTCTAATACAGAGCCACTGCTATGCGATCATTAAAAGCTGGAAATTTCTAGTGAATTGAAGAAAAAGATGGCGGATTACAGCCACAAAACCGACTCTAAATTTATTGTTTTATTGCTTCTCTTACCCCATCGGAAAGAACTTTGACTTTTGCTCAATACTTGGCATGTGCTTCTAAACATTAGTGTTTATTAGATGACTAAGGAAACATGGCTTAGCCAAAGGAAAGAGTTTTAGATGAAAACATCCTATGTAAAATGTTCAGCATAAGAGAGGGGCCAGGCCAAGGGTGCAGCTGTAACACCAATTTCTCTGCTTTGCTCTGCTGATCTACGCTCCAGGGCATCTCATGTTCAGGGTCACTTCCTACATCCTCCTGTTTACTTTCTCCCCTTTAAGCCCGTTAGGAAAATTGAGAAATTCAGGATTCTGTCACCATACTAGATTGTCTTTAAAAAGAAACTTCATGTTTTATGCACCATGGTAATATAGTATTCTTTTCTTTAAAAAAAAAGTAGACTACATATGTAAGATATAGTTATGTTTGATCTACACATGGGTTCCCTGCCATCTCTGTTGGGATGATTTTTATAAATAAAAATTTAAAAATCTAAAATAAATCCAACAGTGTCTAACTCCACTTTCCTGTAGAGTCAACTGGCTTGGGATGGGACTCAGACATAGTTTTGTGAAGTGTTCCAGGTGACTTTACTGTATAAGATGGAGACAATACTAATTCCATAACATATTACTTTTGCTTTATAAGTTTGAATGTTGAGAGATCTTTTCTGAACAGGAAAGGAATGCAGTTCTTTTTTTTAAGGTTTATTTATTTATTATATATAAGTACACTGTAGCTGTCTTCAGCCACACCAGAAGAGGGCATCAGATCTCATTACAGATGGTTGTGAGCCACCATGTGGTTGCTGTGATTTGAACTCAAGACCTCTGGAAGAGCAGTCAGTGCTCTTAACCGCCATCTCTCCAGCCCAGGAATGCAGTTCTGACTAGTTAAATTTTGGACATCTTTCGGGAGGGACTTCTCCAGAAATCATCTTGTTTTATCTACATGCACCAGAAGAACTGATGGGTGCTCCGGAATTCCTGGGCATGGGTTATGAAGCTCCACAGGCAATCATGAAAGGGAAGAAAAGATCCTTAGTGGAGGAGAGAAAAAAGAGACATGAGAACAGAAAGGATACCCAAGGAGGAAAAAGAGGGAGCGAGGTAGAATCAGGAGGATGTGAGAGACAGACAAATGAGAATAAAATATGTGTGAAAATTCCTTAATGAAATTCATTACTCGGTGTGCTAATTTTAAAAACAAAGAAAAAGAAAAAGAAAGTTGGCTGAAGGGACAAAAGGAGCCTCACAGGTTTGTCAGATGTTACTTACATACTTATCTCATAGGAAGCTGGGCTACGACAACTTCCCAGACAATGGACTAATAGCACGAGTCAAAACTTTTTGATCAGCTTTTTTGGACTTGTGAGTTAAAGGATGGAGGAGACATGGACATGATAGGAAGATTGTAGGTTGTAATGTAAGGATGAAAGCTTTATCTTTTTCTGTTCTAGCTCCCAAATGATGGATACAAAGACCTAATAAGTTTATTAAGAAACTTTAAGCACTATGACTAGGAACATATTCATCTATTCTAACCCTCTCAGCTATTTACCTCACCCACAGGCCCCATGTTACTTGCAGTTCGAGTCTTATCCTGGCTTGCTCTCCTCCATGTGTGTCCTTGTGGTAAATCCCTTGGTGATCTGCTCATTGTGACTCCTCCTTCTCCTTCTCCCTCATGCCCACCTCTTTTCTTCCTCTCTTGTTGTCCTTCTCCTACTCCTCTCTCCCTGGAACCCCTGGCTGGCATCAGAAGTCCACACTTCCTATCTCCTCTGCCCAGTCATAGGCTGAATCAGCTCTTTATCAGAAGGTGATGGAGAAAAATATTTACAAAACACAGAGACAGGCAATGCTTCATAAAAATAACATTACCAAAGTCAGCCTGTACTCATCTCTGTAGGCATAGAAATCAGCATTTGAATAATACAAAGATAACCTTTACATAGTATACAAGAAGATCATCCCAACAGAGATGGCGGGGAGCCCATGTGTAGATCAAATATGACTATGTCTTACATATGTAGTCTACTTTTTTTTAAAGAAAAGAATACTATATTATCATGGTGCATAAAACATGAAGTTGCTTTTTAAAGACAATATTGGAGTTACCGCCTCACGGTTTCTAGTACTCCACTCTGAACATTTTTGTGTTTTCTCATTCGAGAAATGATTGCTTTATGGGAACCTGTATCCTTAAAAAATAGAGAAACTAGATCTTTCTGTTTAAAAATGATAACCTCATAGGTAACCTGAAGGAAAGAAGTCCCAGAGGTCTGAAGAGGTGCATGGATGAGCAGGGTCAATGGAGAGTGATCCCACAGACTAACAATACATCCAGTTCTTTCCATAGTGGGAGAAGCCAGAGTTCATATGTGCTTCAAGGGTACACGTGTGATGAAAAAGAAAGTATCCTCATCCAAGCCTCTGAAAGGCTCAATTCATTCGTAATTCAAACGAGCATAAATGACGTTAGACTGAAGGGCCTATTTGGGATTTTTAGAATAGGTAGTTTATCCAACAAAACTATATTTCTCATTCCCATAGAGAAGTAACTCTCTCTGTCATGAAAATTATTTGGAAGACCTGTCCATTTTTAGTGGTCCCAAGAAGAAAGTACAGATGATAAATGGCAGCCCTGCTGTAAATGAATGGATATCATGACTCACTGCTTCTCTTTGTCATGATTCACTGCTTCAAGCTGACCCCCGAATTGACTGCATGGGCGGTTGGTGTATTCTCCACCAAATCATTAAGAAGTGTAATGACAATGACCAACTGCTGTCTCTGACATTGGTTATATATGGAAGGACTTTGGAGATGTAAAGACAAGGCAGCCAGGAAACCAGTATAAAGACGCAAGAAGGAATGTGTCAACACATTTAGCTGTTCAGTTATGCCGGCAAAATGGTGAGTGCCCTTTAGTTTGAGACTAATTCTAATGTAGGCTGAAAGAAAAGGCCACCATGAGATAGTGGTGCCCGCCTTGAAGTCATATGCTCTGATTCTGAGTCTGTGCTGACATTTAAAATTTGTCGATCCTGAGCAAACCACCTAACCTCTCAGAGCCTCAATTTTCTCACCTGCAAACAGTGAATGACACAAATCTGGGCACTGTTATTTTTGTAAGTTGTGTGGGTTACATGATCCCATTTAATAAGTGTGAGTCACCTTGTAGCCTGTCTGATGTAATGACAACACCCATCAGGAGTCTCATTCAGTTCAACACCACGCTACTTATGTGAACCTACCCAGCTTTACAGCCTCTGAGCTCTGAGTTTAAGCTTTCCAGAGATTAATTCCGCAATAAGTATTCATTCCATGGTTCTACAGTTATTATGTGACTTTAGGCTAATGGTAATTGTGGATACATTTCTGTAGCTGTCCATAAAAATAAACAGTTTGGAATTCAAGAAGCAGAAACTTATCTGGGTATGTTGGTTAAGGCTGTCAACTTGGTAGAATCTAGAATTACTCAGGAAGACCTCTGTCCTTGCCTGTGTGACATTATCTTGATTGCGTTAATTAAGGTAGGATTACCCACCCAATATGGCATCATTCCACAGCTGGGATCCTAAAGACTATATGACTAGGAATGGAGGTGAGTATCATGCATGTGTTCATTGTTCTCTGTGTTCTGATTGTGGTGTGACAACATCCAGAGGCTTCAAGTTCCTGCCTCCTTGACTTCCCTACCACGACCGATTGCCCCTGAACTGTGACCCAGAATAAGCAGTCTCTTCCCTTAAGTTACTTGTTTTCAGAGTATTTGATCATAGTAGCGGAAAAGAAGCTAAGACATTGGGTGTGCGCAAGCCTACTATTAATGTAAAAGTATTGATGTCCTGGAAGGCCGCTAATGAAGCTGTTTGAAACATTATGGAGAAGCTGAAGAGAGAAGAGTCCCTAGGATAAAAGAGCTGCCTGAGACATTTGTGAACGAGGTAGCAAAGGCACAAGGCGAAGGCCACTAGGATCTGCCAGGTGCCCCATGTTGCCAACTATGTGGAGGGAAATTCTGCCTTACATCCTGGAAAGGCATAGCATAGGCAATTAAAATCTTAAGAGAAGTAAGGAGAATGTGTGTCAGAAGAAGACGTTCCAGCCCTGGCACCTGTAATTGTTTACAGGACATTCACAGTGGAGAGTGTGACGTTTTCAGTGAGTTTTGAAGACCCAAGCACCTTGTATCTACTACTCTGTTACATACCCACGAGATCTTCTCAGTTCCCCGATTGGCAGTATCTGCATTTTTGTTTCAGATACTCACATCCTCAACCCAAGCACTGTTTCACTGAAGCTATCCCTGGGCTTCCTCAATGTGTATAGAAAATTAAAAGTTTCTGGTTTCATTGCTCTGCCTAAGACAACCTAATAGCAATTGCTTCAACCTGCCTCCCCCAATTCTCTACATCTGGGGGAGAGAATGTAGAGTTATTTATGGTCAACAATAAGCATTTTGTTCACAGCTCCCTTACAACCAAATAAAGAGGTAAAAGAGGTAAACCACACTGCTTTGTCTTGGGACCACCGTGTGGTCTCCGTGTATGAACACTTTGGGTTTGAACATCTTTGCATCTCATACAGCTTTTTATCACTTGTGCCTGATCTGAGATTGTTCAAGGACAACAAGCAAGGTTCACCTTTTTTGTTTGTTTCCTGTATTAACTCCAATTTCATAACCTAGTTTTTTTCTTGATAGAAGATCCTGGAAAGTAAGTGCTTACTCAGGTGAAACTTAAGAAAAGTCAATATTATATATTTTTCAAAGGTTTAACAGGTGAAAGAAAAGAAATAACACAGTGTGGAGTTTGTCTACATTGTTTGTTGGGTGTGGGTATTTTTGTTTGTTTTGTTTTGTTTTTTTACCAAAGAAACACAAGGTCTGTCTACATCCTCCATCTTCTAAGTTTGGTAAAGGATTCTAAGCTGTAGTGAACGACTGAAGAAGATGCTGGCAAGGCTTAAGGCTATTCCACAGGAGCAGGTCAGACAGCTGGGCAATTCAGATTAGAGCGAGACCTCAGGAATCCCGGAGAGCATTCTTGCCTTGCCTCGACACACTCATTTAGGAATGAAGAAGCTCCCCTAGAAAGTCCCAAAGAGGAATCATTGAGCAACCATCTTTGTAATGACTGGGAAGACCCCTTGCACAGAGGGCGTTTCAAATACATTTCCTGCGGAGGGATTACAAAGAGGGGGTACACATATGAATTCCTTTGGCAAGGAGTCCTGAAAATTCTGGATTCATCAAGCTACAATATGCTAACAAATGAGCTTGGTGTATCGGCTGCATGCAAACTTGAAAGGTCACTGTTGACTTAAGATACTGCAGATTGCAGCCGAGTCATCATTCCTTCAGTGAAAGACAAAACATCAAGATTAAGTAGGACAGAGTTATTTGGGAAATAAGAAAACTTCAAGGATTCATTTATTTTTAAAATCTTTATTCTCCTAGGTTTACTTCACGCTCCTCAATCTTAAAATGAACTCAATTCTGATATGTAGTAATATTTTTAATATACGAAGTTAATTTTGAAATTTATGTGTTTGGCCTACTAACAAATTTCTTCTCTCAAGTAGATGTACAGACCTGTGAAACAAAACTTGATTGCGCAGACCAATTAGAAGAGGAGTTATTTCCACTAGTGCGACTGAGTTCCTGTTGCTCCTTTGGCCTCTAACACAGGGCACATTTCTGCTTCTTGTATCATGGGTTTCAGATTTTTGTGCAGTTTTCATGGTTCACCGGATCTTTGGTTTTTAAATAGAGTAGCTCGACACAATGTTTCTTGTAAAAAAAAAAAAGGGGGGGGGAATTGGCTGCAAGAAGTGTCTAGCAAAAGTAAGGGCACAGGGGTTGGGATTTGGCTCAGTGGTAGAGCGCTTGCCCTAGCAACCGCAAGACCCTGGGTTCAGTCCCAGCTCTGAAAAAAAAAAAAAAAAAAAATTGCAACCAAGTTTGGTTTAGGTAACAAATAATTTTGGGGTTGGGGATTTAGCTCAGTGGTAGGCGCTTGCCTAGGAAGCGCAAGGCCCTGGGTTCGGTCCCCAGCTCCGGGAAAAAAAAAAAAAAAAAAAAAGTAAGGGCACGTCTCCTAAATAAAGCTTGTTTTTAAAGCTTTGGCAACTCAGAGCCACGCCCCCTGCTTCTCTTGGTGCCCATCGCTGGCTGTGTATCTTGCTCTTCTGCCTGCTCATTCTTGTCATACCTGTCACTCTGATTCACCACACGCACTGAAACCTGAACTTGGCTTCTGTCAAACTAGAAAGAAACTGCAGTGCATTATATAGTGCCTTGAAAATTCCTGAGTACCTTTCCTGGGGCAGCTGGACAGACGCCAAAGAGGAGTTACTGTGGGTGAGACGTGGTGATCTCATCGTCTCTATGAGAGGGAAAACTGCATTTCCCCCCGCTTAAAATTCTCTTTCCCTGAGAGTTCCAGGCTCATTAGCAACCCCATGTCCCCGACTCTGATCCTGCCTCTAGGTGGACAGTATCTACTCCGTTTCCTCCACTGCAACTTTCTGACCTGTCTGCTGAGGGTTCCAGAACAGCAGAAGGAAGGCTCTGGAAATGAGCAGCAGTAAGCCATCTTTTGAAATTGGCAGAGAGAGATGGTGAATATGTAAACATTTTTAGCTGTCAAACAGACTAAATATAATATAGATTTAGAACTTAGAACCTTGCATAGGAAGAACTGGTTGCTACTGATCTCTCCTAGTTCCCACGCTTCTCCCTCAACACTTCTTGTTTCATACCTTTCCCTTAGCAGTCCTTGGGAGAAAGTATGAGCCAAGGGCTAAAAGCTGGCTGTAGGGTATTTACTAGCTCCTCAGAGGAGGAAGGCTCAGGCTCATTCCAGTGGTCTGTGGAAACAGGAGGAAACAGGTGTTGACTATCTTCCTAAGTAGAGGCCTAAATGTGGAGCAAAATTCTAAGCAAGGAATTCACAAGGAACCCATGATGGGGCATTGAATGTGTGTCTTATTTACTGTTCTCTTGATATGAAGAGACATCATGAGCAAGGCAACTCTTATAGAGAGGATTGAATGAGGGCCTGGCTTACAGTTTCAGATGTTTACTGTTATCATCACGGCAGGAGCATGGTGCCATGCAGGCACTGCTGGAGCTGTAGCAGAGAGAGTGTCTCTGGGTTAGGCGTGAGCCTTTGAAATAGCAAAGCCCACCCCCAGGGACACATTTCCTCCAACACGGCCACACCTTTTGTCTTTCCAGTTCCTTTATATAGGGCAGCTTCCTGGTGACCAAGCATTAAAACATATGAGCCCATAGGAACCATTCTTATTTAAACCACCACAATTTGTATCTTTATTTTGAGACAGGAAAAAGAGACTTATTAGATACAGGAAGCAGTGAACACATTCGTGCAGGGGATATGAAGTCAACCACAAAGGATGGTATTTAAGCTTCATAGAACCACATTTTTTCCCTTAAAAAGTTTCCCCATGAAGCCCTTGGTCCTGCTAAGACTGAACCCCCAGTGAACGTGATTGTTGGGGGGAGGGTGGGAAGGGGAACATCCATAAAGAAAGGGAGGGGGAGGGATTAGGGGGATGTTTGCCCGGAAACCAGGAAAGGGGATAACATTCGAAATGTAAATAAGAAATACTCAAGTTAATAAAAAAAAAATTAAAAAAAAAGTTTCCCCATATTTCTTTTGTGGTTGTTATTTGTGAGCATGACTTCTGTCATAGTTAGGGTTTCATTGCTGTAAAGAGACACCATGGCCAAGGCAACTCTTATAAAGGAAAACATTTAATTGAGGCTGGCTTACAATTTCAGAGGTTTAGTCCATTATCATCATGAGGTGAGGCATAGATAGCATCATGCAGGCAGACACGGTGCTGGAGGAGCCAAGAGTTCTACATCTTGATCCAAAGTAAGCCAGGAGGGAACTGTGTTCTACAGGCAGCCAGAAGTAGGGTCTAGATCACACTGGCCAGACTTAAGCATATATAGGAGACCCTGAAGCCCCACCTTCATAGTGACACACTTCCTGGAACAAGGTCACATCTATTATGACAAAAACAAAAATCTTAATAGTGCCACTTCCTATGAGCCAAGCATATTCAAACCACCACAGCTTCTTCTTCTCCCCCACCTTCTTAGCTAAATGGTTCCTAGGTTTGGTTTGCCTTTATGGGAAATGTGATAACCTTTGGTTATTTCTCAATGTGTGTAGATCCTTATACATTACACATTCCAAAGAGGTTGGCTATTTTTGTACTCCTGAGAGGAGGCAAACGCCCCCATGATGAATGTGGAGAGGGTGAAAGAATCAAGTCAAAATATTTTTAATGGCAAGTCTAACTTCAGTTTTTCTATTTTCTGTTGACTTGGGAAAATATTCATTTAAATGAAGTTAGCCGTGATAATCTTGATTACTGTCTTTATCTTTTTACTATAAGGTAAGTCATATGACATATTTCACAGAATTCATCAACCACCAAACAAATTAATACACAAAAACTATAATTGAAAGCTATGCTTATTGAGGTGAAAATAGGAAATATGAGGAATACAAAGGATATGTTTTTGATTAGTTATTATTTATTAACATGAGCGTCTTTCTTTATCACCAGATTTCAGTGAGGTGTCAGCAAATGTGGGTTGAGGGAAAGTCATGTTGGAGTGATCCTGTACTGTGATCATTTATTCTGTACCTGGGAAATCAGAAGTCTGGAAAAAATGCTATAAGAAATCAACAAAAGACTAAAATTTCCCCTAGAACATAAATGACCATGAGACATCACAACCCTTCACTATAGAGTCCAGGATGGGCAGAGACACTTGGAGGCAAGACAGCCCCATGGTTTCTTGCTATATTTTACACAAAATTTAGTAAATGGTCTATGAATTAACATTTATAAAGCATTTCACAAGACATTCATTTAAAAATTCTATGCTGTGTGATTCATAAATATCAGTTTGGGGCGCAGTTCTGTTTTTTATGATTTCAACAAAGAAGAAAAACTTTAGGGTAGAAAAATGTTTAATGTACTTTCTAGTTCTGTTTTGAACCGTTCTACTGAAAAAGTAAGATATTCTAGAAAGTGATTTGATGTAAGAATTGAAATAGCTAGTTTATTATTCACAACATATTTTTTATTAAATATATTTTCAGTCTCATTATCATTTTTAAACCACTTAGCTTCAATCAAAATGAAAATGCCCATTTCTTCATCTTTATTCATGTATTCTTCATTCCGATGCCCTACAAAGACAGAGGCTGTCTCTGTTTTCAAATGAAAAATTCTGGGTCAATCATTATATGTGAAAGATGGATGGATGTCCTGGAAGTAAATGCTGACACAGCTCTGTGACAGGAGCTCTCACCTCTTGCATGGTGTCTCTGCCTCATCCTTCTTGATTTCGGTGGTTCTTTTGTCAGTGCCATTTATTTTCCCAAACTTCCCTGGGCCCTAAGCACATTGGTCACTTGAGCTTTGAGAAATAGTTTTTCCCCTTATGCATCCCAATTAGGGACTCCTTTCCCCCTCAAAATAGCACTAAACTGAAAATAAAATTATTCTAAAAACAAAATATCAAAGGGACGTTTTCTTTCTAATAAATATGGATGGAAATGCAAAATGTCTAATAAATCCTGAGGAGGCCCATATGTGATTTGAAAATATATTTCCTTCCTAAACCATGCTTCCTAAGCCTATACTTCAAATAATACAAGTCCTATTAAAACACGTGAAACGCTTAGTTCCATTTAAACGTCTGTGTTATTAAAAATATTTATGTGCTTCCAGATGAGATATACATGTTGTCTTTTTACACAGGAAGTCAATGCTCTATTTTATAGACACCATCTGTTTTCGGTTGACCTCAATTTTCTGGATGACAGATTTTCTTCAAATATTTTAAGCCATAGATAAATTCATTTGGCAGAAATGTTTAGATTAGTTTATGAACAAGAAATCAGATGTTTTGAATCCAAATATGGAATTACACTTCAATAATGTTGAATTTACTTAGTATTTTAACAAACTGCTTTGTAATTATGTTGATGCTCCTAGGATTCCTTTAAAATTATACACATGCATACATATGCATATATACATATGCATGTGTATATATTAGTATATGTATACACACATAATTTCTTTCTTTCTTTTTTCTTCCTTCCTTTCTTTCTTCCTCCATCCATCCATCATCCATCCATCCATCCATCCATCCATTCATAGAGAGTGTGGAGAGTTGAAGACTTCAGAAATTTCTGCCCACTGTCAGTTGGCATACCAGAACATCATGGTGAAGGGCAGACTGGAACAAATTTGCTCACCTCATGGTGGCTGGGAGCCTATGAGAGAATTGGAGCAAGAGGCCAAGGTCCTAGTATAATCTTCATTTGAGTGCTCTACCTTTTTGAGATGAGCCACACTTCGTAGTGTTTACATCACCCCTCATGAATGTCACCATCTGGGGTCTTGCTTCCTTGTTAACACATGAGCTTATAGAAACATTTTGACATCAAATTCTAATAGCTAAATTTCAACAACTGGAAATATTCTCAATCAGTGGTCAGAATTTTTACATGTGGTAAGAAACAGCTGGTAAAACCAGGGGTAGCCTCATTCAAAGGGAACCCATGTTCTGGGGGGTTGGGGGCTGTCCTCAAGAAAGAAGTTCAAGATAGTGAAAATGTTAGCAGCCAGAAATGCCTCTGATGCAGTTAATGCTTATGTAGCAATAACTTTGAGGTCAACCAATCTCTACTCTAAGGGATGCACAGGATAGCAGTCAGGTATTGGGTACAGGGTAGAAGAATCCCTTCCCTCCACTTTACATTCTTCCATCGCTGGTCCTTGCTAAAACTTGATCCAGCTTCTCTTTTCTCTATTTACTTCGGCTGTGGTTGTTATTCACCACTAATCTGAATTTGGCAGCCTGAACCCATCATTTTGTTGTATGTCTATAGTGGTGTCTAATATAAAGCCAACTATACTGTTGTGGTCAACTAACTATTTGGGCTCGGAGATAACAAATAATACACGAAGAAGATGATCAGGACATCCCATCCCCTAATGAGGGCCACGTGCGGCCCAGAGGAGAGGGACATGGCAGGTGTTTTTAGGTGGCTTTTATTTTTGTCTTTTATAGAGATAGCCATGTGTGAGCACTTGGCTAGAGCAAACTTCAGCTGTCGGAAAAGATTGTAAGGCCAGGTGGGACATGCAAAGAGGTAATTAAAGAGTACCTGGGATAATGGCACAGCTAAGCCGGCAGAGCCAGATAGCTGGCAACGGAATGCGGTGGGGAGAGAACTGGGTGAGGATTCAGAAGACTCAGGCTTTACTCAGCTTCGTGTACATACCCAGCGACCTGGCAGAGAAGGCCTCCGAGTCTTGCCCTCTTAACTTGCCAAATGGGCACGATTTTGTCAGCTTGGTAGGATTGTTATACAGAGCAAATAGAATAAATCACGAAACATTGTTTGGACCTAGAATGTGGGGATAGCAAGTGTCACTGTGTAGCTGCCAGTCGCCACTTTTGAGAAATTAGGAAGGACATTTTCCCTCAAGATAGTGAGTCTTGTAACTCACAACTGATATGCTGAGAGCCAGCAGAGAAATTGGTCAATCAATTAATTAGTGAAAATTTAAAATAACCAAGAAATCTGGAAACAATCCATATGGCTTGATGGTAAAAGTTGTGCCTTACTGGTAACCCTATAACTGAGGAGCAGCTCCCCCAAACAGGGAAAACACAGGTGGGACACTGTATGACTGTTAAGCTATCGATGTAAACGGAGCCATTCCAAAGTCCTAGTGTCATTGATTTTGGGCATAATGTGTATGATTATCAGTCACTAACTGGTAATAGGTTATACTGTATGTCCCATATTATAAAATGATTAATGGGATAAGCAATCAACTCAAGGATTTCATAAAACTTTGATCAATTTCTTAGGATTTTTTTGCAAGTTGATTTGAACACACCGCAGACTGGAAAACAGTGGGACTGAAGCTCTTCCCAACCACTCCCCTGTGATCAATAGCACCGGAACAGCGGAGTCATTTGCCCAATGCCGATGTTTGGCAGAGAGACTTTTTCATGTCTGGAGATTATCCACAGACTCAGGGCACTGGGAAGCAGTGTTTTCATCAAAGGCTGCCCATCTAATCAGTTGTAGAACCATGTGAAGGACTTGATAAACAGTCAAATCCCTCTCCTCTTGCAGGCTTCTTAAATTGAAGATCCAGAATAGAGCTCAGAATGTAAATTTTATCAAATGCCTTAGGGATTTTTTTTAACAAGTGTCAAAGTTTTAGATTTGAAGAGAATATGGTGTTATTCACTATGTAATAAACATTCTTACTATAAATATGTCTCAAAGGCACCCAAGAATCAATGGAGGTGTCCTTAGCTGTGTCTCACAGCATTGGATATATAGAATCTAACAAGGCCACTCCTGTAGCCAGGCAGAAACCCCAGTAGAGCAATAGGGACACCAACCCACGTACAAAACTTTTGACACAAAATTTGTCCTGTCTACAAGAAATGCAGGCACCGGGGATGAAGCAGAGACTGAGGGAAAGGCCAACGAATACCCAGTCCAACCTGAGATCTATCTCATGGGGCAAGCACGAATCCCTGATGCTATCACTCTGCTAGGTTGCAGAGTGTCTAGCATGGCTATTCTCTGAGAGGCTCCACCCAGTAGCTGACTCAGACAGATGCAGACACCCACAGCCAAGCAGTGGATGGAGCTTGGGGATAGATAAGGGGCTAGGAACTCCACAGGAAGACCAATAGAATGAACTAACCTGGACCTTAGGGCTCTTAGAGACAGAACCACCAACCAGAGATCATACATGGGCTGGACCTAGGCCTCCCCCTACCTATGTGCAGCCTGGCCTTTATGTGGGTCCCCAACAACTGGAGCAGGGACTACCCCAAAAGCTGTTGCTTGTCTGAGGGGTATGTTCTGCTATCTGGGCTGCCTTGTCTGGCCTCAGTGGGAGAGAATGGGCCTAGCCTCACAGAGACTTGAAGGGCCAAGGTTGGGGGATACCCCCACCCGCTTAGAGGAGGAAAAGCAGATTGGAGGAAAAGATTGTGGGAGGGGTGACTGGGAGAGGGGCAGTAATCGGGATGTAAAGTGACTAAGTAAAAGTAAATAAATAAATATATCTCAAAGAATGAAGAATATCAATAAACACATAAAAGATTCTAAATAAGAGGGTGCAGTTCAATTTTGAAGGAGAGAAGACAAAACTCAGTACTGTCAGAACAGATCTGCCCCTGGATGCGTTGACGGGACTTCACAGATTACCTGAAATTGCTGTTACTAAGCTTAGTAGTTTGTAGTCTAGAGTTTGCATTAGACCCTCCCAGAACATTTTAGAAAATATATTGATTTCCAAGGGATATCTAAAACCACTTTAGCAAAAATTTTTGCAGCTGGGCTCCAGGCATTGGTTTTTTAAAAAAAGCCTCCAAGTAATTCTAAGTTGAAAACCAATATTGAAAATCATCCTGTAGGTCAATGAAGGAGTGCAGGAGATGGAAAGGAAAAAGGGAAACCAGTGTTCGTCCTACTCAATAAAGCCTGTGACACAATGAAACATAAGATTAAGCAAGTAGACCTCACTGAACAGCATTGCTAACTGCATTCAGTCAACCGGTTAGATTTTTCCGTCGAAACACTTGCTGAACTCTTCTTCAAATGTTTTTGATCTTCCCAAATCTAATGTTCTGGTTTCTTATAGTATAGTTTAAAATGTCCCAAAGATGGCCCTTCTACTATGAATTGATTATTTGATTGGCTGGGAGCCCAAGACCTGAGCTTTCCTGTGTTTTAACTCATTCTGTTGACCTGTCTGGCAGATTGTGCAGGGGAACCATTAATTTTGTCCATTTACATGGTTGATGTTGGGATTAGGCGCTTGAGGAATTGGCAGGTCACACAGAAAGTTTTGTAATCACTAATTTGTCTATGTCTGTAGTAAAACTGTCCTGTTTTCTCATTATCGACTGATTACTTGACTAGTTAACAAATTTACAGGTCTAAAATGGTCTAGGCGTTTAACTGGACAGAGTACAGCTTAAGAAGGTATCATTCCTAGTTGGGCACACCGATGCTCACTGGAAATCTAGGCATTCAGGAGGTGAAGGCAGAAGAATTGTTTGGCGCTCAGAAGGCTAGACTGGGTTGCAGAATTCCAGGCCAATGTGGGCCATCCACAGAGATCCTGTCTTCAGAAGAATAAAAGAAAGAAAAAAAAACCCATAGACAACAAGAAAAGATAGCATCCCTGAACCTTTCTGGTAAACCATTCGCTGTTTCTTCCTAGTCTTTTCCCTCCTACACAAATATTTGCCAGGCTTGGGGCAAGAATACAAATGAGAGACCACTGACTACATATGTCAATGCTTTGAAATTATAAAACAAGTTTACAAACTGTTAAGTTCGCTCCATCCTCTTAGCTTGACAAATATATTGCTAAGATGAGCCAGGAGGTGGGTTCAAATTTAGAATTCTCATGATCTTCAGAATTTCCAGCTACAAAGATGGGTCCTTCACTTCAACTGCTTCAACTGTGACTTTTTTTTTCTTTTTTGTTTTTGTTCTCTCTCTCTCTCTCTCTCTCTCTCTCTCTCTGAAGGACTTCACATACATGCAGGGGGTTCACAGCGTTCTGACATTATTCTTGCCACACCCACATCACACATCCTCTTCCCCACAAGAATGTGCACTGGATTGGCTAACTCTTGGGAAGGTAGACTCATGGACCACGTAGGTCCTAGATGTGGTAGTCAACATGGCGGTTACGTTCCTCTGGCCTCATAGAGGAATGCAGTTTCAAAAGTTGTCAAAGTGGTGCTCATTTGACATGTAATATAAATTTGACAATGTGTCTTAGTTTTACTGCTGTGAACAGACATGGTAACCAAAATGATTCTTATAAGGACAACATTTAATTGGGGCTGGCTTACAGGTTCAGAGGTTCAGTTCATTATGATCAAGGCAGGAACATGGCAACATCCAGGGAGGCATGGGTAGGAGGATCTGAGACTTCTACGTCTTCATCTGAAGGCTGCTAGCAGATTACAGGCTCCTAGGCAGTTAGGATGAGGGTTTTAAGCCCACACCCACAGTGACACACCTACTCCAACAAGGCCATACCTCCTAATAGTGCCACTCTGTGGGCCAAGCATATACAAACAATCATACAGTCTACACAGTTAGAGTCTTATATTTTCTTCTTTACATGTGTGTGCTAGATATGCATGTGAGTTGGAACAGTTGTGTGGGTACATGTGTACCTGTGTGAGTGTGGTAGCAGAAATCTTTGCTGATGACTTTTCTTTTTGATAAGGAGACAGGGTCTCTATCACACTCAGAGTTCCATGATAATCCTCCTCTCAGCTATCCAGCTTGCTCTGGAATCTCGACCCCACCTCCTGAGGCTGGAATTGTAAGCAGGCTGCCATGCTCACCTATCATTTATGCATATTGTGGAAATCTGAACCCCAGGTCTCTTGTCTGAACTGCTAAGCCATCTTCCCAGTCCTCTGGAAGCCTTCCTATTAAAATAGCTCTGTTTTACTTGTTTGCTTTGATAACTCAACATTATCGAACACCTATTAATTGTAATATGTGTGGATGTATCTGTTATGTAGAAGAGGAATCAAGAAAAATAAAACCCAAAAGCCTTTCTTTTGGTTTTCTTGCTTGGTTCCCTCATTAATTTCCCTGGATACTGCAGTGCCTTCTGACACAGCTCCCTTGAAGGTTTCCAAGTTCATTCATTGTCATGAACACAGTACAGGGAAAGAGGACAGTCTCTCTTCCTGGCTAAGACTCTCCTAGTGTTTTGGGGCTTCAGTGGACAAAGCCTGTTGATGTCAGGGTGAGACTGATTTTAACTGTGTATGGTCCATTGCTCCTATTGTTTGCAAATAGGAATTAGCATGTAAATTTCATATATAATTTTTAAGTGTGAGTACTCCTTTTCCCATCCATTTTCAAATTGAGAGTCAATAAATAACACCAAATTCACTTATGATAAATTCCAATTTTATTTTGCTTTTCCTTGATGATGAGCAAAGGGATTTCAAAGGTATTGAACCTGCTGACTTCCAGGTACACTAATAAATATGCAAATCCTTACTAAAATAGAAATCCAACTTGAAATAATTCAAGTAAAATATAGTAGAGAAGGTTAGTCTAGCTGGGTGTTTTCAACCTGTCTGCATTAGAGGCCTTGTGGAAAGTGGAGAAAGACACAAGAATGTAATTCA
Organism: Rattus rattus; assembly: GCF_011064425.1. Taxonomy (NCBI): domain Eukaryota; kingdom Metazoa; phylum Chordata; class Mammalia; order Rodentia; family Muridae; genus Rattus; species Rattus rattus. The sequence continues at coordinate 124,045,151 of NC_046157.1, forward strand.
AATTGCGCTGAACGCACACAGGCACCTTCCAAAGAACATGGGCTTCTGCTAGACTCCTGGGGAGCTGTTAGGTGTTTCATATGCTTGTCGTAGATGAGGAATGCTGTACAGTAAATCCTCTAGGTAAATGTGAAGTAGGAAAGATAACTGAGGAGCAAATACTAGTGAGCACTCCAGAAATGAGTGCGTTCTGAGAACTGGGAGAGGGAGCTGGTCATGAAATCCTGAGAAATATATGGTCAGGGCTTTTGAGGAAGTGAAAGCAGCCTTTCAGAAGCCAAGCCTCCCTGTAAATTAGATAGGAGATCTCAGAGACTCTGGGCCTTGAATGCTTAGCTTAGGTATTTGTGGAGAGGGAAAATTCTCTAGGTAATGTGGTTGAATAATTTAGTTTATCTTGCTGGTTGAGAAATATCTAGGAAAACACTAAAAACTGTGCCCATGTGAAGGCCAAAGAGAATAATTTTCAAGATGATTATGGTTTCCTTTAAATAGATTTTAGTCCTTGTAGAACATGGCTCATTTGACAACTAAGTAAGTTGATTTGATGAAAATAAGTATCATTCAAATAAAACAGTCAAATAAAACAAAACAAAACATCATGAGTCCCATCAAAAAGCCTACTTGCACAATCCAATCCTTGGAAATCATTAGTTAATGTTCTGATGGTCCAAAAATAAATACATACACATATTAAAGAAACAAACGGAAGCTCATCTAAATTGAATGAAGTGTAGATTAAAGTCCACATATAAGTATTTTTGAATATTAAATTTTAACAATATAAACATTTTAGAGGGAAAGCAGGAATTTGAGAATAAGCATGATTACTGAATTATAAATTAATTATAAGTTTCTAAGAAGATGTCCCTGCGTATCTTACTTTTTATTCTTGTCTTTGGGTAGGATATCATATAAAAACAAGGCTTTTAAACTTTCTCTTTTACTGTTCCTTTAAACAATTTTTTTCTGCAAGTGGATAACATTTCATTAGAATGTGCCCTCTACATGCTGTGCCTCCTTTCCTCAGGGCTGAGGTGGGAGTGTTTTAGAGGGAAAAGATATAAGTATAATTGCCCACATTTCTTTTTCTTCCATGCCTTAAATATTCAACTTCTCTAATTTTATTTTAATTATAACATATCAAACCTATGGTGAAGTACAACTAAATTTGTAATAGAGAGCACATATATTATAACACCATCAATACAGTATCGGAAAATCAATATAGAAAGGAAAAGAAAGCCTACCATTAATGTAGGTTAATAACTCGTGATACTGGTTTTGAAACATGAAATTTAACTCTTCTTTTTCAATGAGGTAAAGTTATGGACCCAGGCCTGCCTCTATATTTGGTTAAAACCCAGAACATTTTATTTAAAGCCTTTGAAGGATGCACGTAGTGGAGGTACCTTTTTATTTAAGGGTAAGTGAATTGTGTTTGTTTTATTCTCACTGCCTATACTCAGATAAGACTGCATTGTACCTGAAGGACAGGTGGTGGGCTCATTGGAAAGGATATGCTTGGTTTGAGAGTGAGAGTGTTTCCCGTCACCAGGCATTCTCTACCTGATGGCAAGACCCACTGAACATTCAACTGAATTTGGAAGTCATCTGACATTTAATTAGGTGGTAAAGGGTTGGTGACTAGAATGTAGTGCTTCCCAACTTCACCACGTGCCAGAGTAGCTAATGAAAACAATGCCGTCTCTAAGTCTAGGAACTATGCAGAATTGGCATTGCTTAATTTTTACCATTAAAATTAACGGAAAATTTCCATTCCATCTTGAAAAGCACACAGCTCTCTTGGTGTTAGGAATGTAAACATGGCATCTAGTTTAAATGTGGAGTGTTTACACTGGCGCTTCTCATGTTTCCATGATCAGTCTTTTCCATTCCCCTATGTTACAGTTGTGACTCATGTCAAGTTGGAGAGGCACTGTCCTCAATGCAGGCTAGTTCTTTCTAACCATTATGACTCTGTCAAATGCCATTCTGACCCCCAGGGATGGCACTCTTGTGGGAAAAAATTTAGAAGCACCTGGCAATGTTGGTGGCACAAGGAGTCATCTGTCTTCATGATTTCTTCCTTCAACATGTACGTGTTACAGCGGTTCTCATTACGTCATTCTCATCTCTGCTCAACTTTCAAACTGCGTAGTTAATCAGCACAGACTTATGACTAATTCAATGAGAGAAAACCCTAGAAATGGACCTTGATTTATTATTTTAATTTTTCTTTAGCAACAGTAGCCGAAAATTACTGAGTTTTTTTTCCTATTTGTAGAGTATGCTCCTGGGGAAACAAAGAGGCACAGAAATAATATCTGTCCTTAACCTACACAATATGATAGAAAGAATAGATTACACACATGAAAAGATGATATGCTACCAAAAGGTAGCAATATATGAATGACAAATCAGTGAACTTCCAGTTTATGTCAACAAATGCATTCTAAACGCCCACTCTTGATCAGGCAACACCATAGGGGACCTCAAAAGGAAAATAAAATATTATGACACATGAACTTAGGTTCAAATGTGACAGCCTTGATCCAGTAACCCCTATAGCAGGGTCTGCAGGAATGGAAAGTGTCTCCTTTTGTGGAGCACATCTGTTCTTTGGCATCTTTTTCTCTATTTTCTAGGCCACAGACCATCACAGGACTATTCTTTCAATAATTTCTTTCTTTATTTTTCATTGGATATTTTCTTTATTTACATTTCAAATGTTATCACCCTTCCTTGTTTCCCCTCCAGAAACTCCCTATCCTATTCCCCTCCACCCTGCTTCTAGGATGGTGTTCTACCTCTCACCCATCCACTCCCTCCTGCCTCCCCACCCTGGCATTCCCCTACACTGGGGCATTGAGCCTTCATAGGACCAAGGGCCTCTGTTTCCATTGATGTCTGACTAGGCCATCCTCTGCTGCATATGCTGCTGGAGTCATGGGTGGCTTCGTGTGTACTCTGTGGTTGGTGGTTTAGTCCCTGGGAGCTCTGGGAGATCTGGCCAGTGGATATTGTTTTTCTTCCTATGGGTTGCAAACTCCTTCAGCTACTTCAGTCCTTTCTCTAACCATTGTTCCAATGGTTGGCTGTGAGCATCTGCCTTTGTATTTGTCAGGCTCTGGCAGAGCCTCTCAGGAGACAGCTATATCAGGCTCCAATCAGCATGCACTTCTTGGCATCTGCAATAGTGTCTGGGTTTGGTGACCATATATGGGATGGATCTCTAGGTAGGGCAGTCACTGGATGGCATTTCCTTCAGTCTCTGCTCTAAATTTTGTCTCCATATTTCCTCCTGTGAGTATTTTGTTCCCCCTTCTAAGAAGGACTGAAGCATCCACACTTTGGTCTTCCTTCTTCTTGAGCTTCATGTGGTCTTTGAATTGTATCTTGGGTATTCTAACCTTTTGGGCTAATATCCACTTAACAGGGAGTTCATATCATGTGTATTTTTTGTGACTGGGTTATGTCACTCAGGGTGATATGTTCTAGTTCAATCCATTTGCCTAAGAATTTCCTGAAGTCATTGTTTTTAATATCTGAGTATACTCCAATGTGTAAATATATGACAATTTCTGTATACATTCCTCTGTTGAAGGACATCTGGATTCTTTCCAGCTTCTGGCTATTAGAAATAAGGTTGCTATGAACATAGTGGGACATGTGACCTTGTTATATGTTGGAGCATCTTTTGGGTCTATGCCCAGGAGTGGTATAGCTGGGTCATTAGATAATACTATATCCAATTTTCTGAGGAACCTGCAGACTGATTTCCGGAGTGGTGGTATCAGCTTGCAATTCCATGAACAATAGAGGAGTGTTCCTCTTTCTCCACATCCTCACCAGCATCTGATGTCACTTGAGTTTTTGATCTTAGCCATTCTGACTGATGTGAGGTGGAACCTCAGGATTGTTTTGATTTGCATTTCCCTGATGACTAAGGATGTTGAACATTTTTTAAGGTACTTCTTAGCCATTTGATATTTCTCAGTTGAGAATTCTTTGTTTTGCTCTGTACCCCATTTTTTAATAGGGTTAATAGACTCTCTGGAGTCTAACTTTTTGAGTTCTTTGTATATATTGAATAATAGCCCTCTATCTAATGTAGCATTGGTAAAGATCTTTTCCCAATCTGTTCGTTGCTGTTTTGTCTTGTAACAGTGTCCTTTGCCTTACGGAAGCTTTGCAAATTTATGAGGTCCCATTCGTAAATGGTTTCATGATGTAGCCCTGGCTGTCCTGGAACTCACTGTATAGACCAGGCTGATCTTGAAGAGTCACACAAGTCTACTTGCCTCTGCTTCCCAAGTGCAGATTAAAGGTGCGTACCACTATGCCTGGCTGAAGAGTTACTTTTTATGGTACATGTAGCTTCAAGACTTATAAAAGGTGCTTGCACTAAACCAAAAAGCCAATACACAACTCTAAAGGTAGAATTTCATTACTGTCTTGAAGAAGACTTAGGTGGCACCATGAGAGCCCTCAGAGAACTGAACTTTGTCAGAGTAACAGAAGAATGGGAGAAAATAACAAAGTAGAGGATGAGTTAGCCAATCAGAGTTGAGCACATGACCAGAGGGAATGAGACAGAGTCTTGAGGTGGAAAGAAGGGTGGGAGATTTGAGAATGAGAGAAAGCTGGCAAGGATGAAGCCCAAGGTAAAGGAGATATCAGATGACAGGGTCTGTCAATCAGTTAGTGGCTGGGTGACAGTGATTTTAGGTTTAAAATTTTGGTTGTCGGTACTAAGAATATATGGATATCTTTATGAAGGAGGTTGTGTCTTATAATTTTCCCCTATGCCACAGGACTAGAATCACCTTTGAATCTCACTAAATGTATTGGGGTGGGGGGTGGTGGTGAGGGGAGGCTAGGAAAAAGAAGTAAAAAGCCAAGGGATTAGGGTTCAAAGAGCCCCATGAAAACAAGCAAGTAAGCAAACAAACGAACCCCACTTTGAATATAGAACAAATGTGACTAAATGGCATGGGGCAAGGAGAGGTCAGAGGTGACAAAGGAACACAGTAGGAGAGGGGACTACCCAGAGGGATTTCTCTGGTCAAAAGAAGATGAGATCAGGGAGGGCAAAGTGGTTGGGAAATCACAGCAGAACAGCAGCAGTTGGAGAGAGCTGGATTTTCCTGATAGGACAGTTTGATCTTAGAGAAGCAGTAAGAGAAGGGAGAACACTCTCAACATGGGGAAGGAAATGAATTAAGGATTCGAGTCCACCATGAGCAGGAAGTTTTTCTAAAATCCATGCGCCATCTAAACCTTTCTACACCACTCAACATTTTCTGATTATTTTCCAAAATGAATTGTATGAGAAAAAAGCCTGCCAAATTTTCCCCCATTCTAAAAAGATAAAAATAAGAAAGAGCTTGTAAAATTCCTTGCTAGGTGTTTTGTTAGACCGGAAGTAACTTGGGCAAGATGGGGTAGAAGAACATTTTTGCTCACAATGGTGAACCAGCAAATGCATTTTGGGCTGCATGGCGTTCGTTTATTAAGATCACTGTCAGCCTCTTTATTGCCAGCTGAAGTACAGTAATAGGATTTTGTTCCAAATTTCACACTTTGCCAAAGGTCTGTTTCTCAGCTGCATTTAGGGAACAGCTGTCAGCTCCAAGCAGTCTGATTGCTTTTCATGAATGATAAATCACTTTCCTGTCCACTGACTTGTTTAGGTACAATAGGAGGAGACATCTTTCCGCCTAGCGTGTTAACAGAGGGAAAGGTAGGAGGACCATGAGGGGGAAGTGAGAGAGAGCTGGTGGGTGTTTCCTTGGTACTTACTGTTCAATTAATGTTAATTTTCATTTGAGTGAACAGTGGAAAGAAACTCTCTTCATTAGCTGTTCTGAAAGCAGCCGGAAAAGGCAATGGTCCTTTCTCTATGAGAAGCCATTATCAATCTGCCGTTAGATCTTCTGATAGATTAATGAGTAGATTCTCCACAATCATACATCCTTCTGCTTAAGAAGTTACCCATAAAAGTAGGAAGGGCTAAAATGGTGTTAGAAGCCAGAAAGAGAAACTTCCAGTTTCATTAAAGTATCCAATTAGTGAGATTCAACAGGCTGTGAAAATATTTATTCCAGCTAAGCAACGACCTTATCTGCCCATAATTTTCCATGCATAGGATCACAGAAACCCACATTTCTTGTCTCTCATTCTAAAAATTAAAAAGGGCAGAAGGAAAGGAAGCCCCTCACTAATGCAGTTTGCTACTTGAGTGTTGTTTTAGAAAAAAGAGGGGAGGGTGAGTTTGACTCATTCTTATTTCTTGAGGCTTGCTAGTTCATGGTGTACTTATCTTCGTCTCTGATGAGAGACCCCAGCAACTTACCTGTCTAGGTATCGTTCCTGAATATAAGAGAGGTGATTTATACATTACAGATTTTCACTAAGAACAGCAAGTGGCCTATAAGGGCCTAATAGTGTGGTTTTGGCCCTCAATTTGTAAGTGTCCTCCTTCTCTGTAAGCGGTCTCACCATGCATCCTGTGCCCTCAATTTCTGTCTGTCCCTGGCCTCTACAGGGAGTGCTCTGGGGCTGGGTGCTCTGTGTAAGCTGCTTCTGTACAATCAGTCAGCACGGAAAACCTATTGGCATTGGTCCTCAGTTTGATGTCAGCAGGCCAGGCACTTACTGCAGGATGCTCCTTTATTTTAATAAGTAATTTATTTAATGAGCTGAAAATGGCAAAATGTCAGATGCAGAGACTTCAAGGCTGAACAACACGATTACAAGGAGCAGGGCATCTAGCAGGCTGGCAATGCTGAGAGTCTTCTGAAAGGATCCTCTTTTAGCCGAATTCTAACTCAGTTAGCGGCTGAGCTGGAAGTGGATCTTTGCCATTAGTTTTGAGAAAGGTAATGCTTGCCCATATTAAGTTTTCGAGCTAGCAATATAAAACCAGCAGGTGCTGGGCATAGGGGCTGTGGAGTAATATGGCAAATGGATGGGTCACATTTTGTGAGAAGAAAGAATGCCATACAGCTGGCCAGTGAGACATGCATCCCCTTGCCAAGTCGCTCAGCTGGCAGCATCTGGCTCTTGTAGTCAGTGTAGGGAAGTATTATAGTTTGAATTTGGATGTTTTCCCCCCAAAGGCTCATATGTTAAAGGCTTTGTCTTCAATCTGGAACACCACAGCTGGTGGTGGAACATTTAGTAGGTGGAGGCCTAACGGAAGACTATTGAGTCATGGTGAGTGTCTGTGTGTGCATGAACGAGCACGTGCGTTTGTGTGCACACGCATGTGGCATAGTCTTCAAGGGGATGTAGAGATCTTTCTTGTCTCTTTTTCTGTTTCCTACTTGCCATGACATGTCCAAACTTCCTCTCCCATATATTCCTGACACAGATTCTGTGCCATCACATTGTTAAAGCAACAGAAACTGATGACTGTGAACGGAACTCTCCAAAGCGGTGGGTCACACCCAGCCTCTCCTACATGTGGTGGATGTCTGAAGCACTTAGACACAACAAGGCAAAACTGAACAACACAGGAACCCTCCTTCAACTGGTAGTGGCTTCAGGCCTGCTATCCATTATAGATTTGTTCTTGTGTGCTTAGGCTTAGACTATAAAATATTAGACCTTTCATGATAAAGAGATAGCCTTAAAGTTAAAGTCTTTTGAGGTAGTACTTTTCATAAAGTAATACCTTTTTGAGTATGAAGCTGTGATCACTGGTGTTTTTCACTGATAATTGATTGAATTGAGAAATATCTAGCAGCTTTGGAAAGCCTACTTTTTTTTAAACTGGGATATTTCTATTTATATTTCAAATGTTATTCCATTTCCCAGTTTCCTGTCCATAAACCTCCTATCCCCTCCCCTACCCCTTCTTCCATAAGTGTGTTCCCCCACCCACCCACTCCCCTTTTTGCTCCCCCCCATTCCCTTACACTGGGGGTCCAACCTTGGCAGGACCAAGGAGTAAAGCCCAATTCTGGGTGTGTCTGTGATGACTTCTCTGGAGATAATTCATGGGGCTCTGTTATAATGGATTCTTTAATCCTTTGATCATTTAGAATATGATGGTATTGGTAGGAGGTGGTGAACAGTGCAGCCCAGCCATGTGGCTCAGTGGGGCTGTGTGCTTATGGACTGTGTTGCTGGCTACCCCCTGTCCTGTTTTCTGTGCTTTCTGTTTACCATCAGAACAGTCCCTGTGGTGGTTTGAATATGCATCACCCTTGGGAAGTGACACTATTAGGAGGTGTGGCCTTGTTTGAGTGGGTGTGGCCTTATTGGAGGAAGGGTTTGAGGTTTCAGGCTCTGCCCAATGAGGAAGAGATCCCTCTCCTGGCTGCCTGCAGAAGACAGTCTCCTTCTGGCTGTCTTTGGATCAAGATGTAGAATTCTCATCTCCTCCTGAACTATATTTGCCTGCAGGCTGTCATGCTTCCGGCTACGATAATAGACTGAACCTCTGAATCTGTAAGCTAGCCCAAATTAAATATGCAGTTATAAGAGTTGCCTTGGTCATGGTGTCTCTTCACAGCAACAAAAACTAAGACATTCCCAAAAGGGTGCTTTGACTTATATTGGATCTACCCAATGGAAGTAAACAACCATGGACTAAGGCTTCCGAAGCTGTAAATCAAGAAAATCTTTTCCCCTTTAAGTTGTTTCTGTCAGGTAATTTGTTTAGTACCAACAGCTCTTATGAATACATGACTGTAATTGGCTGTAAGTTCAAGTTCTGTAGAACAGATGAGCTAATTAGCCTGAAGACAAAGAGAAAATTTATATTAATTCTAAGTTTGGGGGTGGCTCCGTTGATTTGCTCCGAAAGAGTGAGAAAGAGAGTTCAGAGCCCAGAACCCATGTAAATGTCATGTGGGTGGTGTGGCCCACCTATAATTCCAGTGCTTGGAAGACCAAGAAACAGACTTCCCAGAGCAAGTGTGCTAGTTAGATTAGCTATATTGGTAACAAACTTGGATCGGCGGAGAGACCCTGACTTGATAAACATGGGAAAACAATGGAGAGAGCCTGCTGATGTCAGCCACGGGCCTCCACAAGTATGTGCGTGTGCCTACACACATGTGAACACATATCCATCCATCCATGTACACCAGATACAGACATAGGCAAAAAGCAAAACATATAGTAATTCTGTTGACCTGACATTATTTTAACAATTGAGCTCTGGTAGGCACTAGGCTAAGTAATTAACATGAAGTAGGGAAGATAACAACAAACACCAGCAAACCAACAAAAACTCCATTAACATAAACTTTTAATTCATTGAAACACAGTTGTCTTGCTGTGAACTGCACTGTCAGTTGTGTCTGTTTGGTACAGGCTCCACCTATTCCAATTAGTTTCTTCTTCCTGTGGTAGAATTTAATTAAAACTTCTATTTTTTAGCCTTCCCTTATGTCTCTGAGACGCTCAGCACCATGCTCTTAATCCTTCCTGCTTTGCCTTGGAATCTGGGTTCTGGGCTTCTTTGGCCTCCTGCATGACCGTAGGATGCTGACTCGCACATGGTGTCTACTGGCTTTGTTTCTGAGAGAAATCATGTGCGTGGCTGGTCTCCCATTGAAATGGGGGAGCTGTAGTTTGGGGGGCATAAAGCACTCTATTTCCTTATCATGCTTAGAATTCTAAAGCTCAATGGCTGACATCTGTCATCCTTAGCTTTGGAAAAAATTTAATTACCCTTTAAAAATGATTACAACCATAATATCATTTATTACTAAGATTTTAGAACATGTAAAGGCGTAATGAAAAAATAAAAACAACTCTGACTCTAAGTCAACCATTATGAGTCTACTTGCATATGCTTTGTGATAGATAAAGCTTCACTTGCTGTTTATTTGTAGGCACAAATAAACACAGTGTATTGTGATAATAACCTTTATTGCGAAAAAGATTGCAGGGTCTAACTTTAATGACTGCATAAGATTCAATCATGTGCTTTTGTATAACTTATTTTTTAATCAATATTTTATTACTGCAAATAGTTTCTAACTCATTAGTCTTGAAAATTCTGCTGACAGGACTCATGCTACATATTCCAAATCTTTTTTTTTTTAAATGAATTTCTTAAAAATTTGGAGAAATCAAGTTATTGGACTAATTGGTGTAAAGTTTCTAAATCTGATGCTCCCTAATTACCTTCAGGATGATTGCAAAACTCTCTTGCTCCAATCAGGTGTTCGTGTTTTAGAGAATCCACATCAACTAAAAACAAAAACCTCACTAGTATTTTGCAGTCCAGTTGTTAGAACATCCTATTGACATTGATGCATGTTCTGCAGGTTTGTCAAGGCTTTCACTTTTTGTCTGGAGTCCTCAAGGTTTAGTTAGTGCAGATGTCCTGAAGGTGGAGACCAAGGTCAGCCCAGAATGGAAGATAGTACAGTGTTGGCCAAGGAATGGATATAGGTGGGAAGAAGGTCGGAAGGCCGGTAAAGGGGTATAGAGTAATAGTAGAGTAATATCCACATAGATGCAGGGTTTAATTTACAGTGAAAAAGAAGACAGAATGGGCAACTCCAGTGTACATCTTGATCTTAACTCAGTTTGAGTTCAGCTCACTGGGACTGATTTTGGATTTTTGGCGTCCAGAAATGTAAAACAATAGTAAATAGTTTTAAAACTCTAAACTTGTGGTATCTATAACGATAGATAATAGTTTGAAACAAACGTGTCATCTTTTATGTTTTCATACTTCTTATGGATATGTAAATAATTCCTTTTGTGGTTATCAAATTGCCATATGCGTTTGCAAATATATTTCTCAGATCCTAGCTTGCTCTCAGATCCTAGCTTTTGTGTGTGTGACTGTGGCAGCACGGGGCTTCCTAGTAAAATTCTGTAGTGAGTTTTTGAATTTTATGTTACATTAAAGTTTATTTCAATGATATGCAAAATTTTACGCAGTCAAATCTCTGTCTTTTCTTTGTTGATGTATTCATTTGCTTTTAAATCAGTTTTCTATGCACCAATGTTACTTCTAGCATTTTTATGGTATGCAGTTTTTCATTTATTCTTCTTCATTACGTTTTTATATTTTTCAGTCCTATTTCAGGGCTATCTAGTTTGTGCTATTAATCTGTCAAGCCTTGTGCTATTATCACATCATTTAAATTATTGCCGTTTCATAAAAGTTTTTATGTCTATAAGGCCAAGTTCACATTCATTGCTTTTTTTTTAAAATATTTTTCAAAGCTGGTGCTAACATTTTATTTTTCTAGATAAATCTTAGACTCATGGAAAATAAAAATCTTCATTTAAAATCTGTAATTATTATGTACATTCATGTAAAAATATTAGAGAATAATATTTTATTATTAACTTTTTCATAGCATACAAAGTAATGCATTTAATTGTGATATTTTCATATATATATCTACAGATATATATATATATCTTTATTTGCTCCCTCACTGCTTTCTCCAATTATGTTTCCTCTCATGCTGATCTTTTTCTTCTCTCCAAGAGAGACCTTCCCTCTAGTTCATCTCACATGTACTCTATTTCCCTTTCTTGTTTCCCCCATCGTTTAGACTTCTAATAACCCCCATGTAACATCTTCCACCTATATGTGCCTATATAAATAAAAATCTCTGTCGTGGGCCAGACAGATTCACTGCCAAATTCTACCAGACATTTAAGGAAGATCAAACACTATGCTCTTTAAATTGTTCCATAAAATAGGAAGAGAAGGAACACTACAATTTCATTCTGTGAAGCTAACACTATCCTGATACTAAAACCAACTATGGGCATAACAATAACAACAACAAAGAAAATTAGACCAATTTCCCTGGTGAACATAGATGTAAAAATTCCCAGTAAAAGTCTTGCAACCCAAATTCAAGGGAATCTTGGAAAAGTCATATACCATGATGAAGTTGATTTCATTCTACTGGTATAAAAATGATTAATTAATAAATTAATTACAAATAATTAATAAATTATTAACAAATTAATAAATGTAATGTGGCATATATATATATATATATATATAAACAATAATCACCCAGTCATCTCATTTGACACAGAAAAAGTCTTTCACATAATTCAACATCACTTTAGTAGAAATTCTGAAGAAATTATAATAGGAGTATGTTAACAAAACAAAAGTTACATATAAAAAACTTATTACTGATGTTAAAGCAAATGGAGAAAAACTGATAGTATTTCCTTTAAAATTGGTAATGAGATAAAGCCTCCTACTCTCTCCACTCATATTTGGTACAATGCTTGAAGTCTTAGCTAAAGCAATAAGACAAGAGAAAGAAATAGAAAGGATATAAACAAACAAGGAAAAGGTAAAAATATTTGCAATGATAAGAAGATTCTAAAGTTCCAGTCAGAAAACTTTTAGATCTGACACACACTTTCAATTTACAAAAGTCAGTTCACGTATACCAATAATAAACTTGCCAAGAAATAATGAGAAAAATCTCATTTATAATAGTTTAAAAGAGCAAATTCAAGCTCAGTTGAAAAGATGCCGAGAGGCCCTCCCCCTGCCTGCCTGCCTGGAGAAGACAGCCCCTCTCCTGGCTGCCTTTGGATCGAGATGTAGAACCTTTGGATGGCTCTTCCAGCACCAGGTCAGCCTGCAAGCTGCCATGCTTCCCACCATGATGATAATGGACTGAACCTCTGAAACTGTTGGCTATAAACTTCGGTATGTGGTTTACAGTCTGAGGCTGGCACTCCCAGTGACCTCAGGGGGCAGAGGATCTTGCTAGGTACAGCACCTTCAGTGTGTAGCCTGCAGCTCTCCTCTCTGACTATAGGGATGACTCAGTCACACATGGCCGCAGGGGATCATGGCTTTCACTCCGACATTAGAGACCGCACCACCCACTCATGATGACCCACCCCTGACTTAGTGGACCAGGCACCTTCTAGGCTGAGTGGCTGCTCTTTCTCTGAAATGTATATCCACTCATCTGTTTCCTGGCCAGCATCTCCCTAAGAGTAGGCTAGTACCCAAACCTTTCACATTGGGTCCCCTGTGTGTCAGCCATTTCTGTCTTGTATGTTCTCTGTATCCCACACTCCTGTTCTGCTGAACAGGTCTACCTTTCTCACCATCCTCTCTCTGTGTCCACCCAACTTGTTTTTCCCCACCAGCCTCATGTTTTCTTGCCTTTTTGCTTCTGCGAACTTATTTTCCCCAGTTCGGAGAATATTCTCAATCTCTGTCTCTCTCTGTCTCTGTGTCCCCCCCCTCTCTCTCTCTCTCTGTCTCCCTCCATTTTGTTTTCAGTGCTTGTATGTCCCAATTCTGGCCAGAATTAATTGTTCCTGTTTGTGCTCTACCCTGCATAGCTGGCTGCCTATACTCATAATAGAACTTCTAGCTGACTCTTTATTAGCACTGCTTGCTTGTTTATGAGTTTTGCACATCATCATCTCTGAGCTCCCTTGGGCAGAAGCCACATCTCTTTTCTTCTTTTCTCTGGCAGTGCCTGGAAAAAGGCCTGGCAAAGGGTAGATGCTGGTGACGGAGAGAACAAGAGCACAGATTATCCTGTGTGACAGGGCAGGCATTTATGTAAAGGGACAATGCATGTATATGTGCATTAGTTGTTTGAAAAACTGTAGTGGGTTTTATCACTGCCCCTAATGGTGGTGGTGTTATTGGTAGAGATGTTCCATTTTAAATGGTCTGACCTACTCAATTGAGACACTCTTGACACAGGGGGCAGCAGAGTAGGAATTCGGCTTCCTTATTGCCTGAACAAGGAAATAAGCCCACAGAGGGTCAGGCTTTGATTTTAGTTACAGAGGCTCATGGCTCCTGTCTTCTAGAACTGGGCTATTTTCTCTGTTGTAGAATTATTATTTCTTTTTTGTTTTTGTTTGTTTGTTTTTTGAGATAGGGTTTCTCTATGTAGCTGTGGCTATCCTGAAACTCACTCTGTAGGCTGGGCTCGAACTCACAAAGATAAACCTACCTCTTCCTCCTGAGGGTTGGGATTAAAGGTGTGTGCCACCACCATCTGGCCTGATTATTGTTTCTTTCTTTTTTTAAAAGCCATTTATTTATTGTATTTATATGAGTACACTGTAGCTGTCTTCAGACACACCAGAAGAGGGCATCGGATCCCATTACAGATGGTTGTGAGGCATCATGTGGTTGCTGGGAATTGAACTCAGGAAGAGCAGTCAGTGCTCTTAACCACTGAGCCATCTCTCCAGCCCCTAATTATTGTTTCTAGTGTGGTAATATTCAAACTATTTTAAATATGTTCACTCATAATCGTCTTAGAAATTTTAAGCAGATGTTGAATATTTCATCATAACCTTGATTAGTTGCAAAGGATATATTTTATATATGGTAACTATTTTCGGTTGTTGATTGTTGGCTTTGTTTGTTTGGCTTTTTGAGACCAGGTTTGTCTTGGAACTTGATCTGTAAACAAGAGCTGGCCTTGAACTCACAGAGATCCAGAAATCTGCCTGTAACTTTAATTTTTTTCAAAACTCTATTTTTAATAATAGCTCTTAAATGTTTTCACCCCCCTTTTTAGCTTACTACCTACTAGGGGTAGTGAAAAAGAAAGGATATGGGGAAGTGGACCTGTTTAGAAATGTGGTTTTGGAGCAACTTCCATCTGTGTTGTCTGGAAATTGGCAGTTCAGTGCACAGGAATCAGCATTGGCAGTTTGATCCACTCACAAACACTTCATGGATATGCCAGCAGTTTAGTTCAGTAGTGTCGTGGTAGCAGCAGATGGCACAACCTAGTAGGAACAGCCAAACAGGAGGGAGTTGGATCAGCAAGGACATTAGAAGCGATTCTTGGCTGTGCCTCTCTCAGCTAAGCGAAGATCAGTGAAGACTCAAGACCAACAGGCATTGCACAGCTAGCTCTACAAGCAAGCCTAACTCAGCCTCCGTCGTTGTCGCTTAAGTCCTTTTTATATTCCTTCCTAACATCACATGTCTTCCACAGGTCTTGCCTCAGCTTGTGAGTCTGTCTCAGCTGACATCACTCTGCCAATCAGTCAGAGTCTGTGGAAGCAACAAGAAACTGTAGCATATCACCAGACGTTTTTCAGCACATTTCTCTCTATGGAGTCCCAACAAATGGAGCATGTGAGGCAGATCAATACATGTGTGTCATTAGCAAAGACTCCTTCACTATGTGTCATTTTACATGCTTGTTTTGGCAGACATCCTTTCTACTATGTCTACTTCATGAAAGGTTCCTTCACAAGTCTTCCTTTGCCTTTCACTTGTATTCACTTCAATGAAATGCTCTGTTACATGTTTGCCTTAGCAAAACACCATCCAACACAACTGACTTTCCGAAGAACCCTTAAGTTTATACTTCATTCACCTGCCTCTGCTTCTTGAGCACTGGGACTAAAAGTGTGTACTATGATTGACTATTTATTTATTTATTAAACATTTTTATGTGCAAAAAAAAAAAATCCGCTGTGATAAGATGGAGCTGTAGGCCATCCTATAGAACATTGTTTTAGTTAGGGTTTTACTGCTCTGAACAGACACCATGACTAGGGCAACTCTTATAAGGACAACATTTAATTGGGGCTGATTTACAGGTTCAGAGGGTCAGTCCATTATCATCAAGGCAGGAGCATGGCAGTGTCCAGCCAGACATGGCACAGGAGTAGTTGACAGTTCAACATCTTGTTCCAAAGGCAAACAGGAGAAGACTGGCTTCCAGGCAGCTAGGATGAGGGTCTTAAAGCCCACATCTACAGTGACACACTTCCTCCAACAGTGATACACTGACTCCAAGACCACATGTAATAGTGTCACTTTCTGAGTCAAGCATATTCAAATCATCACAGACATTTTATTAATTACTTATTTATTCTTAGTTGATTAATTATTATAAACTCATCCTATAATGATATTGTTATCCTAATACCAAAACTTCATATGTACATGACTGACATGGGCAAGATTAGTCCATTGTGGGTGGTGCCACCTATGGGCTGGGAGTCCTGGGCTCTATAAGAGAGCAGGCTGAACAAGTCATGAGGAGCAAGCCAGTAAGTAGTACCTGTTCATGGCCCCTGCATCAGCTCCTGCCCTGTTTAAGTTACTGACTTGACTCTGATGGACTGTGATATGGAAGTGTAAGCTAAACAAACTCCTTCCACCCAAGTTGCTTTTGGTCATAATGTTTCATCACATTAATTGAAACCCTATCTAAGACACCCATGTACTGGCATTTAATACCATAAAAATGACACATTATAGAAAATGCACTACAGAATCAATGCAATCCATTATAATTCAAATGTTATTATTCAACAAACTAGAAAATAAATCCTAAAATTCATATGGAGGTCCAGAAGATCATAAATACTTAAAACTTCCTAAGCAGAAAGAACAACACTTTATGCAGCTTAATACACTACTTAAAATTATATTTCAGGGCCATAGAGGCAAGAACATGGTGGTACTAACAAAAATAAATATACAGCCCAATTGCATAGAACAGAGAAACAACCCATATGGCTATAGCTACCTACATGTTGGTAAAGGCATCAAAAGCATACATTGATAAAAAGAGCTACTTTAGCAAATGATGCTGGGAAACTACATTTACATGGAAAAGAATGAAATTAGAGTCACAAATATCAATTCAAAATGGACCAAAGACCTTAACCTAACACTAAGCATTGAAACTGCTAGAGGTATGGTGTTTGTTTACAAATTAAAATATCTTATTTCTGAAAAGTGGTGTTCTTATTTATGTAACTTTAAATGCTATTCAATAAGATTAATTTTAGAGATTTTATAAGCTTTGCTGTTCTTAGGATTAATTTTTTATGATATATATTAATTTTGAGTGATGTATTAGACGTCTTTCTATTCTTGTTTGCATGTAATATTTTAAAGTTTACTAATTATGAAGTTATCAACAACAGATTCTCTTTTCATATTTTTTACTGTACAGTGAAACTACATGCAAATGGTGGAGATTTTTAATGTCTCCTAAAAAACTGTTTTTCCTTCATTTCAACTTTTTAAAGTCCTGGGTAGGTTTATAGGACTCTGTTAAATATTAATAGCAACACAGCGTGTCATCATTCCCATCCTTGTTGGGCATCATTTCTAAAGCATTGCTTGTTCAGAGTGGTGATGGTTACAGGGCTGTCCTATTCTTCCTCTTAAGGATGACATTAATTAATGAAAATCACGGATTAAAATTATTTGTATTTTTAAATACATTGAACTAATAATGTATCAATGAATTGTTCTGAACAACACACCAAATTATTTTTCTAGCATAAACATTATTTTGATGATTAAACATTCTTTACTATATTGTGTTATAGAGTGTTATTTGACTGTCTCACACTTTTATCATTTGGGAATCTACACTTACAGATATGACAGCATCAAAATTTTAATAATATCCTCCTTTCATCATAGTTTGGCCTGCAGCATTGTTTAGCTTCATAAAATACATTTGATGTTTTATGTTCATTTCTATTCTTCAAGATTATGCTTTATGAAGACTTGAAAAGATTTCCCCATATAACCAACTGCTTGAGGTCAGCTTTTGAGTTATTCAATTGCTTTTATGATTTTTCTGTAATCAGAATTCTTGGTCCTGAGCCATGTTTAGTTATTTATATATTGATTTATTTTTCACAAAAATGATTTTGTTTTCATTATAATCTCGGTGAATCGGTTTTCCAAACCAAGATTGGAGTAATTATGTTTTTAAAACCTCCCAAATTATTATACAACCTCCATCAGTCTTGCAGCTTGGGGACAAGGCTTGTAGCTTAAATCTGGAACTTCTTGAAAAGTAATGATGAAGAGTTAAACATATTTGAAAACAATTGCAAACATTTCTTTATCTGCCTTATATTCTCTCTCCTTATGTTACTAACATGTGGCTTAATTTTTTCATTAGATTTGTTATAATTTTTCCCCAAAGATCTAGTGTTGGCTTTTATTCATAATTTTAATATGGATTTATTTACTTATTTGATTATATTAGGTTCTATTTTATTATTTCCTTCCCTCAAATTTTATTATAGTTTTTTCAGCTAAAGTCTTTCTGATTTTTTTTTAATTCTGTATTTAATCCATCTCAAAAGGAATAATAGGGCTACCTAATAGAGTGGTTGACTAAGGTGAAGATTGAGGGCAGAAATAGTGAAATCAACTTCGAAAGCTGTGTGGGCAGGAACAGGATAGGTTGGGAGTTCAACTGCAGAGATTTCATTTTAAATAGGCACCACTAGGATTTATCAGCAGCAGAGCTGGAAAGTTCTTACAGTTCTGCATTGTTAGGGCAATTGTAAAAAGTAACTTTTATTCACCAGTTGTAATTGTCATCTCAGAGGCTGACTGCTGAATAAGCTCACCCTTTCTAGTTCTTTCTGAATCTGACTGGTTGGATCCACCCAGCTGTTCTGACTCAAACTCCTGTCTAAGCTGATTGATTCAGTCTGACTTTTCTAGTCTTCTCACTGAATTTCTTTGCTTGGCCTCAAACTAACTCTGGCAATTTGTTCTACACTTTTGGATCCTTCTTATTCTCTAGCTTCAACTGCCTCTGCACAAACTCAGGAACCAACTCTACTCCAATACGCAGAACACCCTTAACTGAACTGGACTGAACTGAGCTCAACTCTGCTCAACCGACCTGACTGATTCTTTCCCTGAGCTGCTTTTCAGTAGCCTTTCCTATCTTTTCTATCTGTTCTTAGGAGAGTTGAGTGTTCCCTATGTCTGACTCTGTCAAATCTTTCTCTGGTTCATCACTTTATCTGCCCCTCAATTAGATGTCACTTTTAAATGTGACTGCTTCCTTCTATAAACTAATTCTATCTTCATTTTTTGGGGATTAAATGTGCATACTAAGGGTGTGTCTCTCTGTATTCCAGGCAGAGGGATTAAAGGTGTGTCATTCCAGCCAAATCACACAGATCTAGGAGACTTTTGGATGTGATTCTTTGCCAGAGTAGCCATGTTGCTGGATTAAAATTCCTCTACAGCAATCTTACTTTATAGGGTGCCTGGAGTCCATTCTCTTGAGAAAACAGTTGTGCTAGTAAATTTAGTCTCTTGTTATTTGTGGAAGGACTACCATGAGTGCTGTAAATGGAACAATGTCCCAGTGCAGCCCAGAACATGCAAGAGGAACAGAAATGCTTTGAGAATATGGTTGGCAGTGGCAATTTAGTTGAAGGGTCTCAGGATCTGGAATTAAACAGCTTTTTGGAAAGGCAGAGCTTGGGATATATCTGAAACTAGGAATATGTGTAAGGCTCAGCTACAATTAGATAGGTATGAACAACTATGTAGACAGAGCCTTACAGAGTATGGTGCACACTGAGGGTGAGTAGACAGTGGCTGAGCATATCCTGAGTGTGAGGGGACTCTATGAAAGCCAGTGGAATCGGTACCTTAGTAGAACTGGTGGTGGGGAGCCACTCAAGGTTCTTGTAGATGGGGTGAGCTGATGAAACCATTATTTCCACATGCTTAAACTTATAATACTATTATTAAGACTGGATTGAGGGAAGACACTTGATTCGAAAGTCAGTTTATGTGTAAAGTAGTAATAGTGTGACTTTAGCAATCACCTGGTTATAAAAGAAATGATTCTGTAAGGTGACAGATGAGAGTCAGTGAAAGACAGGGCAAGGTTAAAGGCATCTCTCAGCCTTGACTGTTACCTATTTCAAATCTGAGGCTATAAAGTGATCCTACTTGAGAGGGCATATAGTGTATCAAATTTTGGATTCATTAGTTTGCGGTTGGGGCTGGAGTTCCCTTCAAGAGTGTGAGATGTGAAGCTAGTGTTTAGGGGACTAAAGAGTAGAAGCTGGACCAGAACCCAGAGATGTAGATGAGTTTGCTAAAGGGATAAATGCAAATGAAGATGGGAACAGAACAGAACCCTGGAGCAACAACACAGTTTCGGTGATTGTTAGAGATGGAAGTAAAGGTAGACAAGCTACGAAGGTGGGAGGTGATGTGTGGGAATAGCATACAATAACGTACCTAGTTCACTGTGAAGTTAAAGGACACATGCTGGCCGGAGGAAGCAAAACTCAGGGCGAATAATAGCATTAGCAACAGCAATGAGAATGCTAGGAAAGTTTTAATGGCAAATGAGCATTAGTTAGTATTTAAAAGTGTGAAGGGAAAGGCAGAAAAGAAACTGTGAAGACTTTGAAGCACAGGAGTAAGCTTTAGGCTTTCTCTGAAGTATGTTATCCATGCTGAATCAAATGGAATTAGTAGAGGGACAGAGAGTTCCTATGTGAGAATTTTCAGAGGTATGCTAGCATTCATTGTAAGCAAGCACTGGATGTCTGAGGACAAAGAGGATAACTGTTGACGGCTAAATAGAGCAAAGATCATAGAGCTGTAGAAGAGTTAAGATCCAGTGTTAATCTGCTCTTTAAAAATACCTGGATAGTTTATCAACAGTGCTGCCTGGGTGGCCTTTCTGTGAGTGTGAGTGAAATTTCTATCTTTGAAGTCCCTAAATCAAAGTGACTTTGATATAAGGGTCTTTAGAATAATTGAAAAACCAGTGGCCCTGTTCATTTTTCTTTTCTCTTGAGTTGTTACTTGGAATTTGCATACTTCTCCAGCATAATAAAATTTAATCCAAAGTTCAAGGTAGCTACTTATATTGTATTAAACCCCCAAGTTTAAGATAATATTTCTTGGACTGGTGATTTGTTTATGGTTGAAGACTACAGGGTAAGAATCAGCTACATAAACCTTTTTTCTTTTCTTTTCTTCTCTTCTCTTTCCTTTCTTCTTCTTTCTTTCTTTCTTTCTTTCTTTCTTCCTTTCTTTCTTTCTTTCTTTCTTTCTTTCTTTCTGTTAGTAAGTGAGAGACTGGAAAGCCCTGGAAGAAATAAAGAAAAAAAGTCTTTTGTGTGTGTGTGTGTGTGTGTGTGTGTGTGTCTTTTTGTTTTTTGTTTTTTTCTGATGTGTGGAAAGAAGAATAAGAATGCAGATGTTGGGGTCTGATTTAAGAAGCCTTGCCTTGCTCATGCTCTGGATGGGGGTGGGTGGGATGGAAGACTGGAGTTAGAGATAATGAGAGGGTGCTTGGAAATCAGCTCAGCCAGCAGGAGGGCAGTGCAAAAATCGAAATGTGTGGGTACCTACATGACAATGAAGAGCTGACAAATGAGAAGGAGTTAGGACCCAGGGAGAGCCTAGGAGAGCCTGTGGAGTTGGATCAGTAGTATTTTGGGCAGAAGAACCAGGAAGATGCCTCTACAGGGTGAAAGAGCCTACAAAGTTTCCTTGACTGCCAATGAAACCTGCTTTCTTCCAGCGCAGGCGTACTTCCTCTTTAAGACAGCATGCTATGCTTTCTCTAAAAAGCTTTCTCATCTCCTCATTTTGCTCCTCAGTTTGGAAATTGTCTTTGTAGAAAAGAATGATTGTGCTGCATCTGTCCAGACTTAGAGGGACACCCTCTGAGCTCCTGGGAAGTTGTTTAGGATGAGGATAGAGGGGACTCTGGGGCAGGCACCCTGCTTCCCTGGTTTAGGGATGTTCTCAAGTGAACCACAGTTGCATGGTTCATGGGCAGTGGATGTCCTAAGGGTTATGAATCAGAAGGGGAACTTGTCTATCATGAATGGAAATTTGTAGTAAATTTTCTTATATTGGACTAAGCAATCCAGTCTCTTGACTCTGAGGTCAGTTTTCCATTATAAAGAACTCTGCCTATCTCTAATATTTTCCATGGTTTTGTTAAAATAATTATCCTTTTTTTCATTTAAAAGGACAATGATATTTTTCACTTTCCATCTGGTTATTATGTTCCACGCTTTTGTTCTTGAGCAGAGATTAAAAATAAAGATCATTGACTCACTGCTGTGGTACAGCTTAACCAATTCAGTTCAGTAAGTCATTGTTGGCCCCGAGCACAGAGGCAGCTTCTTCTAAATGGCATTTCACTGACTCATTTGCCAATTAAAAAAAAAAGTAATAATTTCCAAACAAAGAAATTTAAAACTGGGAAATTTGAAATAAAAAATTTTTAGTTTATATGGTTTTCAAAATTATAAATAACATGTCTAATGTCAGTGATAGAAAAATCTGAAAGGTAAAACCGAAAACTTTTCAAAATTAGAAAAGGGTGTAGTGGAGAGACGGCCCATATCAGTCAAGAGCAGACACACACACACACACACACACACACACACACACACACACACACACACACACACACCAGGCAAACAAGCAGAAAGATAAACCTCACAAAATTAAATCTCTAAAAAAAAGTTGTTTATGTTCTGAGTCGTCCATAAAATTGCTGTGGAGCGTCCATCTGCTTGAAAAAATCCTGAGGGCTTTGTGTCTTTTTCTTTTTTAACAGGGGTTGAAATCATAGCTGTATTATTCATCTTTTCAATTATTCTCACGAAGCCAGTGTTGGGTATCTAGTTGCATAGGGCAAGCCACCGTTCAGTTCATGGCATCCAAGTTGCAAAGTTAGAGAAGGTGAACAGGAAGAAGAAACTGCTTGTTTGAAGTAGGAATAAGAAATTATTGGTAAGTTAAATTCATGATATTCATTGCATCATAAAATATGTCTGTGGCTGCAGGTCCAAAGAAAAGAAAGATTACGACTTAGAGCTTTGAAATGAGGAAGGCTGAGTTTTGGTGAGTAACGTCAGAAACAAAGCCCAATCAGTAGGACCTAGAAGAGGGCAGTGAGACGGAAGACCCGGAGGTAGCTCTAGGAGAGGCTAAGAATGAGGAGTGGTCAGTTAGGACAGGGTGTGTCTACAGGTGCAGAATGTGGCCAGAGGACAAAGGGAGGGGAGGGGAACTTCCTACCCAGCATCATCTGAATAAAATGAGGATTTGCAGTGCTCCTGTAGTAGGACTCCTTTCTTTCTGGTCACCGATTGTACCTGTATATTTGTTCAAACACTACAGTGAAGCACCAGAGTTATGGAATTTTGTCATGATTTAGAATCCTTAGAATCTTAGACTTCATAGAAATAAGCTTGCTTTTTAACTTAAATTTTTTTTTAATAGTTAAACTCTAATCCTCAGTTAAGCTGAATTTTTCTTTGGCTCATATACCCAACTGCTAGACAAGACCCCTAACTGTAAATAGGGTTCACACCAGCTTAGCATAGAGTGCTGAGCATGCGTAATATTTAGAAGCCATTGATCATCATCATGATATTATTTAGGAATCAGACAACAATGAACTAATATTATTTTTCATATGTTTATCATATCTTCCTAAGCACTAAGTCCCTTTGAAGGTTGAAACACTTAGCTTGTTATTATAATCACTAGATACTTCAGTGTGGTACTTTACTCACTGTGGGGATCCTCCAGACATTTCTTGTCCACGACATGCAAACAGTACTGAACGGAGGAGCAGAACACCAAAGACAGCCAAATGCATTGTCTATGTAAGTTACAAACAAAACAAAACAAAGCAAAACTCTTTGATTCTTCCCAATACACGCTAATTGGATGGAGAATAGATTTTTTTTTTCTGAAATATTAGCTGATGGCTGTTTAGTCATTGTGCAGGCATGACTTCTGTCTCATAGAGCACCGAAACGCCTCCGTTGAGAGCAGATGGTGGTAATAATTTGTAACTTGAAATTTAACCACACCATTTAATTAGCAAGTATTTCAGAATTTTTTTTCTCCATCAGTCTCTTTTGGCCATTTGGACCAAAAGATCCATGGAGAAAGCCAGAAAAATCTTCAGTTGCAAAGGGCAAAGAAATGGGACATTGTCTCCTTCAGCCTCTACATCATGTTACTATTTATTACTATTTGAAAGAAAATAGCCCTGAAATTTGGTTAGAGAAAGCATACACATGCATATGCGTACACACACACATACATACACACACACACACACACACACACACACACACACGGGCTGCAGGGGAGGAATTACATCTTCTTTTGGCTTACAAGGTGATGGTGAAGAATTTCTAGGCCAAGAGGCAATGCACACACCAGCTGTCACATTGTTAAGGTCCTTTGTATTGTCAAGCATTTCTTGGAATTGACTGTGCATAGAACTCTGGGCACTTGGGGAGGTGGTAGGGATGACTCAGAGGGTCAAGGCTATAGCCATGCAAACTTGACTACCTGAGTTCAACACCTCAGAGTCCATGTACAAATCCAGATGTGGTAGCATGTATTTGTAGTACAAGTACTCCTGTGGTGAGGTAGTGAGGCAAAAGGGAGCTCCTGGAAGCTCACTGGTTTGTTACAGAGACACTGTCTCAGCAAGGTGGAAGGCGAGACTGGCTGCTGAAAGTCCCCTGTGACTTCCAGTGTTGGGAACAAGCAAAAGGAACTTATACTAAGTACTACCATTTCATTTTCAGACTCCATTTAATCACAAGGAGGATGATTGATTCAAGATCCCAGGTCCCAGGGAAGCTAGGAACTTCCCAACAGCTTCTGTTGTTGTGAACAGTTGTCTGAGTCTAGCTATCTCAAGGATAATGTCTCCACACTGCTAGCAGGGTTAAACAAGTTCATGTTCTTAGGCCTACGAACAAACACTTACCTTATTTCTCCAAGTGCTTTGTTTTTAGATCTTATTTTATGTGAGTACAATGTCACTGTCCTCATACACACCCGAAGGGGGCATTCGATACCATGACAGATGATTGCAACATGGGGTTTCTGGGAATTGAACTCACTGACCTATGGAAGAGCAATCAATGTCTGAGCCAGATCTCCAACGGGCACTCCCTTGTTTAACCATAAAGTCAAAATACGATTGGATAGCACTGAAGCTCATTCCTCTGCATCCCTTGCCTTGTGTTCCCATCCTTTAAAAATGTTGTACAATCTCCCTTTGGGAATGAACTGGCTGCCTCCCTGAGTACTCAGAAAATAGAGCTTTAATTTTTAAGCTTCTGTATTTCAAGTGAGTTTTCTCAGCTTCTAACCTGAACCAAACACCAAATGTGCTCTGTGGCCTGAAACTCTCTTTTTCTTCTCCCACTTTTTCTTCCATACCCCAATACCCACTAAGCGTAGGAACTTGGAGAAACCCAAAGGTAAAATGAGAAATGTATAATCCTTCTGCTTAAGGTTTTGAAAATTTAAATGGAAAAAAATTGTTCCCTAAATAAGTAATCATGTTACATATCTGGATAAAAATTTAATGCCATTAAAGTGAGGAAATGAAGCAGATTAACCCCACTGGAAGAATCGGGGAGAACCTCATGGAGATGTAGGATGTGAGCATGGCTGGTTGGATAGGGGAGAATGAGAAGGGTGTAGAGACAACGTTTAGAGAGGGGATCCGATGAAGGAAGTTGCAGCATAGCAAAAGGGAACGTGTGTTGTGGGTAGTGGACTGGCTTGGATGGCTTCAGGAGAGGTTTCTAGTTACTGTGCTTGGGGACCAATGGGTGGAATGTGTTTGTGATGTCAGGACCAAGGGGACCACTAAACTCCCCTTCATTCTGTCTTCATGGTGCTCTGTGGACTTGACAGTGTGCCCCACCTGATTGGTGGCCACAGCACTCATATGTCTACAGTGTGACTAGAGGAGCATTACTTTTGGGAAGGATTGTATTTCGTTCTATTCTTAGAACTAGGGACTTCTTACCACACTTGCCCCTTCCTGCAACCTTTGTGCTTGTGGTACGTAGACAAGCATCCCTTTTATAGATGCTGAATGGAAAGGAGGGGGCTAGATATGCACAGCTTAAAAGCCAGGTGAGAAGGGTGTGGATTTGTTTTTGGACAAAACTGTTTTCTGAAGATAGCACAAATTGCAAAATGGAGGGAAAACAAATTACAGAGAAGAAAAGCTCAAGACAAGGAGACCTGTCAACTGTTGTCACAACCATCTAGGAGAGTGGGCAGAGTCTGGGCTGAGGTACGGAGGCCGTGGGATATGAGAGAAATGAACTCAATTATATTTGGCAACATCCAGATGCAGCGGATGCAAACAATGAAGAATAGGGCCTGGGGTCAGAGTCGCCTTTCAAACTCAGATTTCTTAAGAACCTTTCAGCCAATTGGACATTTTTATGTGATTGAGTAGGTTTCTTCTCCTGTTGGGCTCTGATATAAAATGTGAGTCTTGATATCATTCTCAAATCATTACTGCTGTTGAACAGCTCTGACGAAGCCTTGAATGTGGGAGGCATGTGTATGAGTAAAGACGGACTCCACTGGGGAGGATTAGGGTTAGCGAACACAGCAGCTCCTGTCAGTTTGCTGGAGAATGAAGAGAAGTGTCAGCTGCACCAGAGATTTGGGGCCACCTTCCACACGAGTTCAGTAGCAACTCAACTCAATTGTGCCTTTCAAGAACTTCGAGTTGAGGCCCTTGACGTTGAGCAGGACTGGTGCTGTCTGTGTTGAGGGCTTCCTGATTTCCTCTTGACATGAAAAGTCCTGTAGGAAATCAATACAGCGTACTTGACTATAAATTGTTCTCTTTGTGCGGAATACATTGGCTGCTGTCATCCACATCTTACGAACTGCAAACCCACTCATAGCACATGCGTATTGTAGCCTGTCAAATCAGGAATGGCTTCCTAAAGAATGCCTCTAAGGCCACCTGTGACTTCACCCAGGACTTTGCAGTTGTTCACAAAATGATATAACTCCAAGAAAGCACCGTTTGACAGCCTGTGAAGGTTATGCAGGATTTTACAGCACCCACAGGTGTGCTTCTTGCGAAAACTATTGACAGGAATTGCCACACATAGCCACACCTGTTAACAGTCAGAGCGTCAAAACAATTCCGATTTCTGTGGACGGTTGGAGTCCAGTGATGTCAGAGGAGAGATGAATACAATTCTCCGTTCTTGACGTGCTTCAAAGGGAAAGGAGGAAGTTGAATGAGCGTGCATTTGAGAAGCATCATGGTGGACTCTAACATAAAATGTGTTCTAGGAAGTAGCAGGCATCTCGTAAAGCAAGCAGAGAGAAGTATGTATGTAGGATAGAAGGAGGAGCCCTTGGCATTGGAAGTGTTAAGTCTGGAAGAAGACTGAGCCTTTCCCTCTCTCTGGCATATTGAATAGACTGCGGAGGAGGAACTGGAATAAGAATCGTCAGAATAAATATTCATTAGCTAAAATATGTTTTATTATCAGCAAAGCAACAAGAATTAATTCATTCAAATGGCCTCTATTGAACATTTACTTTGTAAAACACAACAATAATACAAAAAGAGGGAATAAATTATTTTCTGAGAGTCACGGTAATGACTAAATCATTACTTAACTAGTGGCAGAGTTTCCCTTTGGTAAGATTGAAATGGAATGGCTTTCAAAGTCCTTGATTTCTTTCTTTTCTTTTCCCCTTCTCCTCCATTCTCCTCTTCTAGTTTTTCTTTTGTACCAAGTCTGCTTGCTCTTTCACCCATCCCATCTTTTGAATGCAGGAGAGAAGGTGATTCCTCCATGTGCCCCATGTCCTCAGTACCAGCTGCATATTTGAGCCCTGGGCCCGGCTAGACTCTCCCGGGGAGGCTCCTGCTGGGGTCTTGTCTTTCATGGCTTGAATTCAGGCATGGATGAGAGGCAAGAAGTCTTCAGACTGTACCCCTCACATATACTCTAATCTAATTCAGAAAAATTATATTTCAATTTGCAAATTTCTTGTGTTCTGTTCACCCCTCTTTCCCCACTAAGTCCACTTGGTGCTGCAATGCATGTATGGATTTCCTACTGAAGTATGAGTAGCCTCCCAGAGAACACATGCAGAGGAAGCAAACCGACTCTGCCTCTCCCAGCTGCTGACATCTGCCAATAGCACCTCACCTAGGGGTGGAACTTCCTGCTCCCTTCCCCACCCATGCTAAGATTTTGTCTGGCTTGATCTTGTGCGGGTCTTGTACACGCTGTCACTGCTGGTGTGAGTATACACTGCTGGCATGAATATACACTGCTGGTGTGAATATACACTGCTGGTGTGAATATACACTACTGGTGTATATTCTCTTGTACTAAGTCTGAAGATCACTGTGTTTTTAGGATAGCATTTCTCTAGTCCTGCTGGTTGGATTTCAAAGGTGCAGCAGGCCTCTGAGCTTAGTTACCGTTGTACTTGGTAGTGTAGACGGCTGGAAAGTAAGCATAGGAAAATAATCCTATGCTGGATGGAACTGAGTGAGTTCCATTACAATACACTGATAGTTCTAGGACTTGGGTAGGCAGGCTGAGAGTGAAGATTAGCTTGAGCTACAGAGTAAGAGTACGATCCTGTTTCGAGACAAAAAGAAAAGGAAAACAAATTGCTGCTCTGCAGAGGCAAAACCAGTTTAGAAGAAGAGATGCGAAAGCCATAATTTGCATTTTGATAAATAACCTTCTTTACCCACCTCACACATTGTATGAAATCTGGCGTTTTACTGAAGTTCTAATTAGCTACTGATTTTTGCAGTGTGGAATCGCTTTTCGGCAAATGTGTCATGATATGGTACTTATCACACTCTTAAATTACATTTGAAGTAGAATAATCAAGCCTATTTTTCACGAGAACACTGATTTCCTCCAGCTGTTTATTAGTTGTATTAGCTCCCTCTAATCTGCAAAAATCAGTAATTTCAGATTCGAGGTCTGATTCTTCCCATACCCATGGCAACTTGGGCCTCTTGCTCCCATTCCATAGCTCTGTCTTTGTTTTCTCCACTTTCACTCTTTATTACCACTTGTTCCTCCTTTTCTGATCATCATCAGCCCCACTCTACTCCAGACCAAAGCATGTCCTGTTCTGAATAGCTACAGAACTACCCCTCTGAATGTAGAAACTCTGCTTTGATGAGAATAGCACTTAGCAGGTACCAGAACTACCTGGAGGTTTTTGTTAACTTCAGAGTTTCTTCTGATAGAGTCTGGGGGTTCAAATTTTTACTAAATCCTCGGAAGCAGTAGGAGTGGCTGTTGGGAACCCCACTCTGAAAACTAGGAGGGCTTAGGATTCATCTGGCTTTATGAGAAGCCTTTCTGATAAGGTACAACAAACTGCTTTCTCCTCTTCTGCTCAGTTTCGTGCCTTTCTACTTTGAAAGTTGTCTTGTTTGGGAGAGCTGGGTGCTCCCGTTGTCACCTTGAAACAATGCAAGGCATCAAGGAAATCTCTGCAGTGATATTTTGGCTAACTCACTCCATGGTATGTGAAATGATTTTGTCTTTACAGTGTAGACCTCAGGTCTGGTTTTCTGTTTGCTACCAAAGCGCTCAACACACATTCTGTGACTATTCCTCTCAAAGCACCTCATTATCTTCCACACGACTGGAATGTAACTTAGTATCACAGAACTATATCCCCCAAATCGTGATGCTTTCTCTTCATCTTGGGATACAAGATAGGTAACTCAGGTATAAGGGGTAAGGAAAAGGTGTGTACTCTGAGCATCTCTGTTTGTAGGTTGGATCTTAACAGGCTGAAATAACTCTGTGATGTGTTCAAGCTGCAGTAATGGTTTGGAGACTAAGTGGGGAAGATCTTTCCATCGAGTTTGCAGATGTCTTAAATGGAGAAGTCTGGAGAATGTGTGGGACGCCCAAGTTTCTCTGGTGTAAGAGGAATGTTATATTTATTCTAGAACATTTTAGATAAAGAACTACAATGGGAGGATGTCTTAGTCAGGGTTTCTATTCCTGCACAAACATCATGACCAAGAAGCAAGTTGGGGAGGAAAGGGTTTATTCAGCTTATATTTCCACATTGCTGTTCAACACCAAAGGAAGTCAGGACTGGAACTCAAGCAGGGCAGGAAGCAGGAGCTGATACAGAGGTCATGGAGGGATGTTACTTACTGGCTTGCTTCCCGTGGCTTACTCAGTTTGCTTTCTTATAGAACCCAAGAACCACCAGCCCAGGGATGGCCCCACCCACAATGGGCTGGGCCCTCCCACCTTGACCATTAGTTGAGAAAATGCCTTACAGCTGGGTCTCATGAAGGCATTTCCACAACTGAGGCTCCTTTTCTGTGATAACTCCAGTTTGTGTCAAGTTGACACACAAAACCAGCCAGTACAGAGGAGTCTATAAAATTCTCCACAAGGAGACATGCTTTCTAGCAGTCAGAGAATATGAATAAAGAAACACTATAAAGTTGTGAACTCTGTGCTCAACTGTACAGGTTGAGAGAGAGATAGCACTTGCCACATAGTTGCTACCTCAGTCACTTGACTGTATTTGGGTCCCCTTGGAGAACAATTTCTAAGTGTGTCTGTAAGGGAATGCCTTTTCAGAGATGCTTAACTGAAGTGGGAGGACACACCCTAAATGTGGGGAGCACCACCCCATGGGTTGTTGCCCTGGATTGAACACAAAGAGAGAAAAAGTAAAAGAGGGAAGAGGGTAGCAATATTTATCAATCTACTTTCTGACCGTGGACATGCTGCTGCCTAATCCTCCTGGTTCCACGGCTGCTTTTGCTGTCGTGTCTTCTCTGGTTAGCTGCACCCTCAAATTATGAGCCAAAATAAGGCCTTTCTTTCTTAAGCTGACTTTTTCAGGTCCAGCTAGAGAAAAGTAATGGGTAAAGTTGGTGCCCACTAAACGTTCTCTGAACAACTAGGCACATGTGTACTCACTGTAAACACTTAACAAATCTCTAAGCAACGGATGACGACCTCATCTTCTAAGCACAATCCAAATGGGGTCTTGTTATACTGAAGGGAAGAAGAACTTCTACTGGCAAGCCATGTTTTGATGTTTTTTTTTTCTTAAATGTCTAAAAAAGATTAAAGCTGACGAAGATTTCAAGGCTGGTCACAGGGAAAAGTAGACACTTGTGAGAGCACGCAGATTGGAAGCTAATTCTAGTCCTCGGAATGCCCCGAAGACGGTGGAACTATAGATTCAGATTACTTTGCTGCAAGACCCGATAACCGTGAAAAACTACATCAAAAGAAAATACAAAAGAAGGCAGAAGGCAGATTAGACAGGCAACTGGGAGCTGTGTTATCACAGGTCCCCGAGAAATCAGCAAGACCAGAAATAAGGCAGGCTGCAGGCAATTCCAGATTGTTATTAAAGTTAAAAATATGACCCACAGTACCGCTGCTGTATTGCTTTAGGCTGTGAAAGTGTCACGCTGTCAGTTGTGACACAGAGCATGGGAAAGGACAGTCAGAATTCTATGCTATTTCTGCATTTTCTAAGAAAAAAAACCTATACAACTTTATATAATTAAAATAGGTAAACATAGATGGCTTTTCAGAGGACGAGAAAGCAAGCGGCGGTGGATGTGCTTGAAAACACCATTCAAATGGCTACTTGCTTGGGGGGAGGTGGTGTTGAGTGATAATGTAACCAGCACCAAGAATGGTTATGTCTAACTCATTCCTTACATCTCAGAGTCAAGAGCTGCAGACACTGGAAAATATAGGTATCGTAGTTGGCGAATTAAATGAAATGAGTAAGGGATCACGGTTAAATAAATAACGCTTCAGGTAGGTGTTTAGCAAAAGGTGCTGAAAAACCTCACAACAATAGAAGCCCTAGATGAGAGAAGATTGACTTCTGAGTAAGAGCACCAGGACCAAGTGAATGTCAAGGGCGGCACAGCTCCATTCTTTGTGTAACAATTGAACCTCTTACTTCTCAGTGTGGCGGAGTGTAATTTAACTTAAGAGGGGTAAACGTGCTAAATAGAAATAATTTGGTAAAGAGGAAAGGATTTTTTTTAATGTCAAGGACAAAGCAATGTGTAATTTGATTTTTTTAATCTGCAGACAGTAGGTAGTATAAGTCATCAAACAGTGCAAAGAATAGGCTGCTAATTGAAACAGAGCGTGGAAACATTAGTGAATTGATTGGAAGTGACAAAGCGGCTGGATTTGTCAGCATTTTAGCAGATGGAATTGCTCTGATTGATGAAATGACAGGGCTCTGAAACAAAACTGGAAATTAAATGTACAGCCAGATAGTCCTGGCACGGAGAATATACAATTGCATAAAATCCGAGAAGCAGGCCAGGAAGGGATCTTGAGAATGCTCCCAAATGATGTTGGTGGGTACAATTGTTTGTCGCTTGGCTTGGACCTGCCACTTCTGATGGCTTCTAGAAGTCTGAGAGTTGGCGTAGAAAGCATTGGATATCATTGCTGGGCATTCGATGGCAAAAGCACAGATAACAGGATTGCTTAGAATGATGGTCTCTGGGCCCTCGTTTGTAACTACTGCTCCATGGGCTTTGTCATCGTAAACAAATGCAGTCCTTTCCGATCCGTGTTCCTTGAGGCACGAGAGACCCCATGAGATGCACGCAGACACTATGAATAAGTTCTTTGGTCAAATCAGTCTGGAGAATATGTATGTTACAGTTCACCGACGGGAAGTTCCAACTCACATTACCATAGCAAAGTTCTAGAATAAAGTGAGAATTTTCTAAGCTTTTATGTTTATTGAAATGAAATTTTAAAAAACATCTATAATATCGCAGGGGGACTATTGCTCTTTGGAGATAGGTTTGGAAAACATTACTGAGGCCTATCAAAAACACTCCTGTACCTGAGCTCTTGCAAGCACCTATTGTTTTC
Source organism: Rattus rattus (assembly GCF_011064425.1). Taxonomy (NCBI): domain Eukaryota; kingdom Metazoa; phylum Chordata; class Mammalia; order Rodentia; family Muridae; genus Rattus; species Rattus rattus. The sequence continues at coordinate 124,077,662 of NC_046157.1, forward strand.
TGGGAGAATGGCTACCCTGAAAGAAATTTGCCTCACTGTGAAATGTTTTATTTATGGATTGCATGTATGTGGGAGCATGTTTACCCTTTCTGATGATAGTCCTCTGGGCTACAGAGTCAATTCCTCCTGATGGACATAGGCTATCCTTTGTTTTGTATAGAGGATAGTTTTCTCATGGCAGGTGGAATTCTGGGTAAGGAAATTAGTTACTGGTGATATAAAGTTGAATAGGACACAAGAGCAGCTCTCCTTTTATATATCAATTCTGATCAGAATACATGATGGTTAGAATGAGTATTTTTTCATTGTGTGTGTGTGTGTGTGTGTGTGTGTGTGTGTGTGTGTGTGTGTGTCCCTGGGAGTTAAACTGAGGACCTCAGACATCCTAGATACCTGCTTGCTCTACCACAATGCACCGGCTTAGCCCTTACTTGCTATGAGATGTTTCACAAAATTGCTCATGTTGGTGGTGAATTCCTCTACCAAACATCCAGGGTCTCTTCTCTTGATCCTCCCGTCTTGGACTCACAGGTAGCTGGGATTATAAACTGGTACCAATAGACCTGAATAAGTTTTAAACTTAAAGCAGTTGTCAGAAACAGTCCTGTGAATATTTCCCTAAATTCATAGAATAAACTGAATTGTGAATGTCTTTAAAAAGTAACAATGTATGTGCCACGTGACATCTAGGGGCATAAGCAGAAGCAATGTAATTAAACAATGACGGTTTCCAGTTTAAAACTAGAAATTCACTGAAAACTAGAACGATCCTCCAAGGAGCGGTTCAGAATTTAAATGGATATTTTATGACTGAGTTAAACCACGGCATTTTATATCCTCTCTGACCCATTTACAGAAGCCAATCTTGAGAAATCAGCGCTTCCGGGGCACGCGGCTGAGGGGACCGCTTTTCTAAGCAGTTTCTTGGGCATTTTGGCTGTGACTGTGCACTGTGGATCTCATCCCACGGAAGCCTGCCATGTGACTCCTGGGAGATTTCTCTGCCCTACCTGCTTCAGCCTGATTGCTACATGTCTTCCATTTTGTTGAGGGAATCTTTTTGCAATAAGCGTTCCAATGCCAATGCAAGCGGAAGAGAGGAGATGTTGCCCATGGATCAAAGCCAGGACAGCTCCTGAAGGCTGTAAATGCTGGGTTGAGTTTGTACTCTCATTCTAAAACCACCAGGCAGGGAGAGTAAGCTAGCCAGAGTTCGCAGAAGCCTCAGTGCAGTCACCAGGTTGTTGAAGACAATGACACATTGTTTCAGCTATTTTCTCCAAGTTATTCTGCTTCAGGTGGCAAGTGAAAACACAGGTGGCTATAAGCAAACTGCTAAATAAATCAATATCTAGAAGCTGGCTCTTTTGACCTTGTATATACCCCCCCTCCCCCCGCTCTGCAAACTCTCTGGCCCAGTTTGACATTTTATCTACCAGTGTACATTATGTTTTTGAAATGATAGTTTCTATTGTCCTGATTTCCTCCAAGGCTTTAACCTTGTCAACAGAATTGAGATTGAGATTAATCAGTCAGAAGTCCACTCTCAAGAAAGTACCTCTTCTGAATGGGAATCACTTAATGAAATATCTTCTTTAGTTTAATTTTCCGACAAGGACAGAGATTTTCCTACAATTCCACTGATTAGGGAGTCCCTTCAAATGGGACTCGATATGGCTTACAGGGCCTCAGCAGCCCTAGCTACTGGACGTGTGGTTTACTGATGAAGTTTTCCTGAGAGAACAAGGGAGAGCGGCACACGATGGGCCTGTTCAGACCACTTCTTGGATAGTCACTTATCATGATACGAATGCTGATGTTTCAAATACCGGTACTGGCGGCTTTCTGATGCATGTGCTCATTTAAACTGCCTTTGGAGCTAGAAAGGGGCAAGCATGGGCTGATTAAGATCAATAAGAGAGCATGAAGGAAAGGGAGAAAGGAGAGGAGAAAGGGATCTCGCCACTAAAACACTTATTTGTTTGTATGCATTTTCAGTGGTTACATTTATGAAGCTGGGCTGAGACTAATATTAAAATCAACGATCAAAAAGCACTGCTTGGCTTCAGCAAATACACACAGACACTGGCTAGTATGGCAAAATAAAAATGAGTCTAAGTTAGAATATACTCTGGTGGGCTAGTCACAACCAGCCTATTCCCCTGGTTAGCCTAGCATTGTTTACAGAATCCACAGATGCCGAGGTAACTCTTGGGACCCAGTAACTGAAGCGCTCCACCAGTGACTGTACTGGTGAATCATGATTGTCAGTTTCATTGGGTTGAAAAGTGCCTAGGGATTAGGAAAGCACACCCCTGGGTGAGCCTATGAAAGCATCTCCAGATAGTACTGAGCTTAACTAAGGGGTAGCCAAACTCTGAGTATAGATGATGCCATCTGGCCCGGTAGAAGAGACTGGCAGTGGGAGCAATTCCAAGAGCTCAGTGTTCTCTTTGTCTGCTTTCAGGTTACATAGAATGAACCCTCCCTGAAAGCTTTGAAACCATAACAAAGTAAACAATTTATCCATTTACATTGTTTTCTCAGTATTTTTTTTGTCCTAGCAATGAAAAGCCAGATAGTTTCCAGAGATAGTGGGATGTTCATTTTGATGACCCCCAGGGACGATTGATACTTAGGAGATACTCAGCTTTGGGAAAGAGCACAGGAAATTATCAAGATCACAACAGAACAGGTGTCTCCACACACAGAGTTTTCTAAAACCCAACATGGAGAGAAACGGGTTGCAGGGCACATCAGGACAGAGGCAGTATCTGGTGTCCTGAGACTGCCCAGGCGAAGACGCTTCTTGTGGAGAGTGACATGCTGTCAGTAAAAAGTGAAGCACTCTTCCTTATTGCTTTCTAAGAGTTTGGCCTTTTAGAGAGATTCTCTATCGAGCTGAGATTTGTCTGACATATCTTATTCTCTCCACAACTTACACAGGATGAAATGCTGCCTTAACTGGGTCAGCTGGACCTTCCATGCACCAACTCTTACCTGGCAAGAACTTTTGTCTCAGGGAATCACTGGGCCCTTGTATCCTGATTCTTCCTGTTACAGACTGAAGGCACACCCTTGTGGGTACCATACCCACATCCTGGGAATAGGGTTGCTAGCAATCATGGCTGAGTGACATGAGAGAGCTTGAGGCATGGTAAGGAACGGAGGTTTTAGAATATTTCTGGAAAGATCATTTTCGCTTCATTTCTCTACCAATATTTCTCACTTTCTGTAACTATGGAAACCACATCTTTTCAGGTCTGAAAACTCCTTGGATCAGCTTATCCGATGAAGACTCACTATTACTGGAAAACCCCATCCTTTTTGCCTAATGATTCAGTCAAGGGTACAAAGGGTTCCCTTCCCATATCACCTCTCTTTGATTATTCATATACCCATGTAAGTTGTCTTAAATTTTTTGTTAGAATTTAACTCTTTAAAAATTGGAGTTCTTTTTTGGGATCATGACAAAGGGGGCAATAACAGTATGTGTGGGTGGGATTTCATCACGGTGCATCTCACTGTGGCGGGTTGGGAAGCATTAAAACTGGCAAGAAGGGAGAAGAACATTGAAGAATTATGAACATTTGGGCTCAACCCAGAAAGGCAGGATAGACAACTATGCAGGGAGTATCTTAGGGTCTTATTGTGAAGAGACACCATGACCACTGCAACTCTGATAAAAGAAAACACTTAACTGGAACTGGCTTACAGTTCAGGGACTTAGTCCATTATCACCATGGCTGCCATGCACCACAGGTAGACTGTGTTACGGTATTCGTGATGGTCACCCAATACCCAAGAACGTCAATTCAAGGGAGGATATGTTTATTTTGGCTCACAGACCCAGAGGTTTTATTGCATCATGGTGAGGAGAGTGTGGCAGAGCAGAGTGCTTACATAGCATGTGAACACTTCCTAATGGAAATGTCCAGAGATGGACTGGCTAGCCTCTGCTCTAGCACCACTGATTTTGAGCCTGACCTCTGGCTGCCTGGACTGTATTCTGCAACATTCCAGAAAAGTCTAGTAACCAGAGAGGAACAATCACTTAATTCACATTTGTGCCTTTGCCTTCAACACAGTAAAGCATTTTCTGTCTGGCTTGTTACAAATTATTTTTTTATACTAAATTTTATTTTCATTACATTGACATTTCCCCATATTTTCTTAATAATAAGTATTATTATATTAAAGAATAGTATCAGTGAGAAAAAAAAAGAATATTTTTTTGGGCTTCTCTTCCTTCCTTTTGCATCCCATTCAAGTTCCTGACTTATGGGAAAGTACTGCCCAAATTCAGGGTGTACCTTCCCCTTTATTTCTCTCTGGAAACATTTTTGAAGACAAACTCAGAAGTCTACTCTACTTTTCATTCTAAGTTGATCAAATTGAAAAGCAAGACTAAATGGCATAGATCTGTATGTAGGATAGGATGATTGAGGGCTGTCCTTCTGCAACCCAGGGAAACGATCTTGTATTTTTCTCCTCAAGGTACTACCTGCATTTGTTGGCCTCTAGATCCTTCTTCAAGATATAAAGCAGCAAGCATTTTTATAGATTCCCCCAATTGTTGCTTCCAACTTCTTTCATTTATAAGGATCTCTGTGATTACATTGGTCCCACCCAGAGCTCTGCCCATGTGCATAATCCATTTGAACCATTTGAGAAAACCTGTTCTAGCTTGTGCTCCAGGAACGTGGGTGTCTTTGAAGTGACATTAGCTTGTCTGTCACAAGAGACATTTGCATAGAGTCAATAATTGGATTATCATTTTGTATACCCAAGGGGAACACGGGTAAGGAAAGAGGAGCAGAGCTTCAAAGATCAAAGCCTTTGAACTTGATGTTCATTGTCACCTTTTCCTGTGACCTCTTCTCCTTTCTGTTTTCAGTGTCAGTGTAACTTGTTCTACTGTGTCACCCCTGTCCTCACCATTTGGTGTTCTTAGGTGCCTTTATCAACTAAGGCCTCATTGCGTTGGCATTTCTCAAGGTAAAAAAAGAGACTTCTTCATATCCTTTATTTTTGCCCTGGCAACCTTGCAACGCACAGGACTTCTTTAAAAGAAGAGAAAGCCTTGCACTTGTCTAGTTTCAGAATGGTGAGCAGTCAGTGGACTATTCTTGAAAGCATTTTAGTTGTGCTACTGTTAAGTAAGTAGCATCCTTTCCCTCTATTTCAATAATGAGGAAATAATTGTGTTTTCAATATTAGAACTGAACTGCCGTGTTATTGACAAAGTCTTAATTGATTTGAAATATGAGAAAGCTCATGCCCTGCTCTGAAATAATTGCCTCAGACCCTTGAGGACTCTACCTGAATTGAACTATGCAAATGCGTTCTGAATGCTGAGTTCCTTTTGGTCTCTGCTCAGTGTTTGACCCGAGCAGTGATTTGCTGTAGGCTAGAACACCACTTAACCCACAGAAGTAGTGCTTGTGGGCTTCAGAGTCGACACCCTTTCATTTGATCTCTGGATATACTATTAGGGGTTTCCTCTGATGTGCTAGGCACTGTGTTAGACACAGGGGATAAAATACTGAATAGACTAGAATCCTTATTAACGAAAATAATTATAGTCAGGTGTCGGGGTGGGGATCTGGAGAATGATTTGACTGTAGAGTGCTCTCCGAAGGCTTGCAAGTTTGAATACTTGGTCTCCAGCTAGCAGTGCTGTTTTGAAGGCTGTTGAACCTTGAGGAGGTGCTAACTTGCTTACAGATCTCTCCCACTCATTTGTGCTTTCTCACAGCCCATGCAAGGTGACCAGCTGTCTTCTACTCTTGCTGGCCATACCTTCACTATGAGGGCAGAATATGTCCTGTTGAAGTTAAGCTGAAATAAACCATTCCTTAAACCCTTCTTGTCTTGTATGTCAGGTCAGTGCAGGAACAGAACAATGACTAATACAACAAGCAACGATTACACAATGTAAAGTGCTGTGGTGGAGCGAGTGACTGGACTATGGTAACAAACATAAGAGGCACTCAGTGCCAGTCCAGTCAGAGGAATCCAGAAAAGGCTTTCTAGTGACAATGATATATCATTGAGTCCTGGGAGACCTATAAGAATGTTTTAGGCAAACATAAATAGTCCCCTGATTTATGATGGGCTGACTAAGATTTGGAGCTCTACTTAAATAAAAATGGGATATATTTTTCGTAGAAATCATATTTTGAGGTCTGGTATATGGCTCAGTGGTAGAGTGTTTGCCTAAATATATTGAACCTTGTGTCTGATCTTTGATGCTGCAAACAGAGAGAGAGAGAGAGAGAGAGAGAGAGAGAGAGAGAGAGAGAGAGAGAGAGAGAGAGAGAGAGAGAGAGAGAGAGAGAGAGAGAGAGAGAGATGGAAGAGAGAGAGAAGAGAGAGGGAAGAGAGAGAGAGAAGAGAGGGAAGAGAGAGAGAAGAGAGAGGAGAGAGAGAGAGAAGAGAGAGAGGGAAGAGGAGAGAGAGAGAGAGAGGGAGAGAGAGAGAGAGAGAGAGAGAGAGAGAGAGAGAGAGAGAGAGAGAGAGAGAGAGAGAGAGAGAGAGAGGTCCTACTTTGAAGTTTGGTTTCTTCTAGGGTTGACTTCTGACACTGGTGTGGTACAGTGACCCGGAGCTCCTGTCTATCCTGCTAGAGGAGCACAGTCTGGGTTGCTAAGCTGCACTGTCCACCAGTTAAGTGTGTTAAATCCGTTTATATTTAGGAGAATTCACATTTAGGATGCTACCCCACATAGGCCACAAAGTACCTGTGTAGATAGAGATGAGGAGAGGCTCTGTCAGGGTCAAGAGGTGACACAAGAGAGAGAGCAGGGTTGAAATCCTCTGGGATTTAATCTCTCAGGATCTGAGTTCCTTTAGCACAAACTGTAGCTAACACCCATCCCAGGAAATCACCAAGGAATTGAGCTGGCCCTTAAAATGTTATCTAGGACTGGACAGGAAAGTCCATTTTCTCATGGGTTAGGCAGGAGTTGATCAGAACTCCTCCCCATTTTATGAAAAAAAAAAAAAACCCTAAAACTCAAAATAATCAACATGGTGCACAGCCTGCAAACGTACTGTCTCCCAACACAGTGTGGGAAGATACCTCAGCAGTGTGAATGCAATTTGGGTGATTAATGATTAACAACAATTTTAATTTATCAGTAGCAATTCAAATAGTATGCCTATCACTCCACTTTACATTATTCTAAACCCTCATTGCATTTTTATTTTTCTTTGATTTTTTTTTGAGGCATTTCGGCAAATTACATGAGTACAGGCCCACCTGATTTAAAATAGACTCATCATGGTCCTAAAATTACAACATGTCTCTTCTCTGATTTCTTTAATGAGTTTTCGTAGGAGGTTTTCTTCCAGAGAGCCAGTGTATTAAGCCGCAGTCTCTCTGCCTGATGTTTAGTAGCAGTTGGGAAGAGTGGGAGGCGTCACTTCAAGAGGGACAGTTTAATGACACTGGCTGATGACTGCATCATGCAAATGAGAACCATTTGGTCATTCCTTTTGCTATAAGCAAGGACACAGAGATGCTGGGTACCGTGCATTTGTAGGTGTCAGAGTCTGCGGTAATAACTTGCTATTTTTAAGTCAATATCTAAAGTACATTGAAAATTTAGAGAAAGAGATAGGTATGGTGAGTCTTCAAGTCTGAATGAAGGAGTTATGAATAGGTCTTTTATGTCAGAGAGACACTGTTTTAAAAGTCAGGCCCCATCAGACTTTAGATTGTCCTGGAAAACTCTGGGCCTCGGCTTATTGATCTGTAAAGTGGGGATATAGGTAGTTCTTTCCCCCTAAGGGCATTTCAAAGAATAAAATGAAGCAATCCATTGAAAATAAATCTTTCTGAAATTATGCTCCCCGAGAGATCCACATTATTAGGGATCATTATCAAAGTATCCTTTTGTTCAAGGTTAGTTTTTTGTTTCAAGATTGAATGACCCTTCGGCAGGAAAGAGAGCAAAGACTAAAATCATTCTTTTAGTTATGTGGTAGGGTCATGTCCAAACTGAGCGTGCAGTCAGGAGACGGCAGTGAGCAGATAACCCCAGAAGCTGTCCTAATGTGAGAGCAATGGAAAGGAGCTGGATGTAGGCCTCTTGGGAAGTGAAAGAAGCCAGGGAGAGCAGGTGTCAATGCTCTCAGGCTGGCTTGGGGTCAGGCATAAGCTGTTTGCGTAATTATACAGACCACAGTGTGTCAGTCCACTGAGTCAAGGAAGAGCTATGCGCAGGGATACTAGCCTGAATGCCAGACCCCAAAGAATTTTCTAAGCTTTTGCCTTTTGAATATTATTGTATCTTAATAAGCTAATTAAGTCTAAACATGTGAACAGGAGTCAGAATGTGCACTTATCTTTGACTCCTGTCTTATTTCTTCACACAAGCACAGGGCTTTCCATCTCTCTCTCTCTGGAGATGCGTTTCCGAGCTAGAGTACTTCAGAATAGATTGTTCCAACTACCTCCATTAATACGCCATTCCTCCTGTGCAGGTGCAGCCTGATCTGTACACCTCGGAATTAATGAAGATTCACTCCCAGTCACAGAGGCCACTTGCTAATATTCCCCCACCCCTTGCTCTTGCTTTAAGGGCAGCACTGATCAGTGCTGGCGAGTGGGCACACTTAATTAAATAGAGGCCCTTACTTTTAATAACATTCTATTTTTAATTCTGAGATGTTCTTAATTATGAATCAGACCCACTCTTAAAAGATCCTTAGATAGGATGATAGAAATGATTTTGGGGGGGGGATTTATCTGGTATTATTTAAACTGATAATAATCTGTTTTTTACAAATCAGAGAAATTGAACAATAATTGCCTAGGGGATCCTCAACAAGGATCGCATTAGGTCTAAGCAGATTGTTGTTTTGTTTTGTTTGTTTCTTTTCAGTGCTTTGCACGTCTTTCTGCCTTTCCGAGTGCTTCACCAGCAGAGAGGCAATATCAACGTAGATCCACGTGGCAATGTGCTTCATGACCCAGATCTAAAGAATTTTAGCCTTCCCTGAATAAAGGCTTCGTGATGCGCCATTGCGGGAAAGACTTCAGGGCTTTATAAGCCTAATTAGAAATTCATTAACTTAATCATAAATTATCCCTGCCACAGGTCAGCTTGTTACCTTTCCCTCTCAGCTTGGATTTTGACCCATGGGTTTCCTGTTTAATGTGGCAGCTGTTACATCCTCTGTGGAGGATAGGCCTGAAATGCTCTCCACCAAGGGGCTACCTTCCTCACTCCGTTTGAAGTGCACCAGGAAACGATAGGGTTTTAGGGGGACACAGAAAGCTCAAACGCTGCAGACACTGCAGCCTACAGTGTGACACGGGAGACCCTTTATAGGAACAAGAAGAGAGGCTGCCTCTGTGCCAAGGGCATTCGCTCCTCAAAATGTCAGATCTCATTTAAAAGGACAGCATGCAGTCTCCTTCTCCTGATCTAAAGTTTTAAGATTCCCCTAGAATTGAAGCCAAGCCACAGACAAAAATCAAAAGTGTAAAAATGTCACACTTAAACTTACCAGGCTATGGAAATGGAACAATACCCAGTGTGCATTTGGAAGGCTCCCCAGGACGGGGGCACCATGCACTTCTCAAGGGCTTGAATCCCATGCCACTAAGACAATTTGCAACTTGTTCTAAGTTTTACAGTTCACAGCCCCTTGTGAATACACCTGACCTGATGAATATGTGGGAGAGCCTTGTGGGGGGGGGGAGAAATACTATAACCTTCAGTGGTGGATGTTGCCGAGATAACGGTTGAGATAACGGTGCAGAGCCCTGCTGCTTCCAGTAAAAATGTTCTTTCAAATCACAAAACGGTTTTAGTTGGAAACGCAACTCCAAGTGGTGATGGAGTCCTTTATTAGTGTGGCTGGACCATTTTGCACTTCAATTTGTTTGCATTTTTATTGCTAAGATGTACCCATCTTGTCTTGTTTCATCTGCTTGTTTTGCGCTGACAGCAATTATCCATATGCAAATTTTTTGAAAAGTCAAATGTTTCTTAAGAAGTTGTTGAGTAAATAACTGGAATCCTTCAATTTTCGCTTTGCTTTTTCAAAAATTTCTTTATTTTTATTTTAAGTGAATCAGCATTCTGCTTCCTTGTGTGTATGTATGTATGTACACCATGTAATGCAGTCCCTGGGGACGCCGGAAGAGGGCGTCGGTCTCCCGGAACTGGAGTTAGAGATGGTCATGTGCTGGGATTGGAAGTGAAGTCTTTTGCAAGAGCAACACTTGCTCTCAACCGATGAGTCCTTGCTCCACTCCGTCGAGGACTTCAAAATTTCCTTTTGATGGCTTCAGTTACAGCTCTAAGTGTGCTCAGTTTCTATCTCTTTATCCATCTGGAAAATATGGTGACCCCAAACCAAGAGCCTTTTAAGAAACGTTATTGCTACTTACTTATGAGTGTAGATAGGGCTGTGCTGAGGTGTTTGTACAGAGGTCAGGGGGCAACGCTGTGGAGTCAGTTCTCTCCACCCACTGGGAGGATCCTGGGATCAAATGCAAGACTTCAGATTTGGTGGGAAGTGTCTTTCCACAGTGAACCATGTCACTAGCCTGCCAAGAGTTTTTAAGTTAATCAAAGTTTCTTGTTCTTCAAAGAAAATTCCACATTCTTTTACTTTTTTTGATGAGATAATGGGCATTAAATAGAGGGCTTCATCTGTGCTAGGTAAACTTACCACAGAGATATATCACCAGCCGTTTTATTTGTTTAAATTTTTAGGATCTCACTGAGGTGTCCAGGGAAGCCTTGGCTCTGTCCTCCTCCTGGGTGTGTGGAATTTTACTCCAGCACCAGCATATCCAGCTAATGGATTCTCTAAGAATACTATATCCATAAACCTTCAACAACATGGCTGCCTAACAAGACCTGGGCAATTCCAGCAACAGCCGACATTCCAAGTAGATGGTGGAAATCTCTTGGAGCCCCATACCTCGATGAAAACTACAGGCAATTAACAATTGCCCAGTCTTTTCTGGGATGAAACTCCTGACTGGTTATCAGGGATGAACCACTGGTTACCAGGGACAAACCTCCTAACTGGTTATCAAGGATGTACCTCTTGACTCATTATCAGGGATGAACCTCCATTGGTTATTTGGTACTGATGTGTGTGTGTGTGTGTGTGTGTGTGTGTATAGGGGGTTGGGGATTTAGATCAGTGGTAGAGCGCTTGCCTAGCAAGCACAAGGCCCTGGGTTCGGTCCCCAGCTCCGGGAAAAAAAAAAGAAATGTATATGTACTGAAGGAACCCAGTAGGTTGCTGTATTCATTTATTTATAGCACAAATGGTTAAAGAAGAGGAGGTTGGGGAAGGGGTTAGTCACACATGGGAGAGAGAAGAAAGGGAAGGGAGAAATGGTGTAATTATATTTCAAATTAAAATATTTCAAGAAAAACATGATTTTTGAAATAATAATACTGTTTATTTCAACCTAGGAATACTTGAAGTCTACATTTGAAATAAGGTGTATAATCTTAATCAGAATGCTGGTAGAGGCTACTTTTTGCAATCACGGTTGAATTCAGGACCTTGCTCTCTCTCCTTCTAAATTGTAACCCTGTGAGCTGTGAGTCCAGCTAACCCCAGAGGTGAACTTGTCACCCATCCCATAGCTTAAGTTTTGCCAGGGAAGTCAGCAAGGAAGTAGAAGCATCAGGTAGAAGAAAGAGTAAGGTCTTCCTAAACACAATTAGTGTGGTGACGTCAGAATTCCTCTTCTCTCTTCCTGCTCTAAAATTTATTTCTAACTTTTCGTTTTGAAGTGATTTCCTACTTATAGAAAGCTGCAAATAGAGTTCAATAATTTTTCCCATGCCCTTCACTGAGCTCCTCAATTATGGACCATCCATAACCACAGAATAATAAGCTGTGAGATTGTCATTGATAGTAGGGGTGCTGGCCAATACAGACAAGTGCCCTGGTGTCCTTTACTCTGAGACAGTTCCTCAGCTGCTGTTCCTCTTCCATGGTAGAGACATCTTTGAAGCATACTGACCAGTTGTTGTCTGGTGAGGTCCTCATTAGGCATTCCTCATGTTAGGCCCTTCTTGTCCTGTTAAGAGGTGTGCATACAATATCATTTGCCACATTGTTGGCAGCAGTAAATCTAATCACTCTGGAGGCTCTCTACTCTAGTAAGTATTTGGCAGGAAAGAAAATACTTTGACTGTGGAATCCACTGGGGATTCTTACCTGAGACCGTCATTAGTGTAGAGTTTGCTAGATGGCAATTTGTTGTTTCCATCATAGAATCAGTCTTCCAATCATTCAAATCCCAAGTGTACAGTGAGTGCCAACTATGTATGTTATGGGGAGTAAGGGGGGAAGATTCCAGTCTTTTGAATTTTGTTATCCTGTACTATAACTCTCTGAGTTATATAAAATGGATAATAATGTAAATAATAATTTCTGTTTTTGGAAATGTAAATAGAATTTCTCTGGTAGAATGATATATCGATTATATCTTTGGTAGGTCAACTTCCCTTTGAGCATGTGGCAAAAGCTTTCTGATCCTCCCTTTGATTATTGAACTGAGTAAAATCTTTGACATGTCTTCATTTTGTACTTGTAAGAGGGCGATGATTACTCTCTTTTAAACATCTTATTAAAATCATTTGATGATTTAAAAATCTGAGTTATAGTTGCTGCTAAAATATTTGCTCTTTAATTGGGGAGATAAGACATGACACAAGTCGGCCCACAGTGTGAGCTCGGTGAAGACCACACTAGTATGTTTGCTTTCCATGTAAAGGGGCAGGTATGTAAGTGTGAGCATGTGTGCCCTCAGAGGCCAGAGGCTTCCCATTGCTCTGCAACTGGAATGATGCTGGTGGTGTGAACTGAACTCAGGGCTTCTCCAGGACCACCAAGCCCCTGTACTTACTGAGCTATCTCTCTAGCCCTCGTTATTAGATTTTGTTTTGTTTTGTTTTTTAGTTAGGAGTTATTTCATCAATGACTATCTCACGCAGTCATCTACTGAACAGAAGCTTTTCTGACTAAGGCTGAGGCAGCACTAATCTGTGTGCACAAGGATTTAGGAGGCAGGCTGACTATATGTTCATTTAGTGGAACAACAGAAGGGGTTCTTCCCTAAGGCCTATGTTCTATCCAGTCATAGGTTCTTGATTAGATCAAACCACAGCTTCTAAAGTACGAGTGCTACATACTCAGTCTTCAGTAAAGTTGCATAGTGTAACGTGAGTATGACTACACTTTTTTTTTTTTTTCTTTGAGAAATAGCCCAGGCTGACCTTGAATTCACTCTGTGAACTCCCGATCTTTCTGCTTCCATCTATCAACTGTTGGGTTATTGATGTGTGCCACCATGCCTAGTTTATGTGGCTTTGAAGACTGAACCCAAGGCTTCCATAGTGGTTTGAATAGGTATGGACCATAGGAAGTGGCACTATTTGGAAGTGTGGCCTTGTTGGAGTAGGTGTGGCCTTGTTGGAGGAAGTGTGTCACTGTGGAGGCAGGCTTTGAGGGCTCATACATGCTCAAGCTACACACAGTGTAGAAGACACAGTCTGCTTCTGCTGCCTTTGAATCAAGATGTTGAACTCTCAGTGCCCTCTCCAGGACCATGTCTGCCTGAACACTGCCTGCACACTGCCATGCTTCCCGCCATGATGATAATGGACTAAACCTCTGAAACTGTAAGCTGGCCCCAACGAAATGTTTTCCTTTATATTGCTGTGGCCATGGTGTCTCTTCATAGCAATAATTCCTCACTAAGACAGATTCGTAAATACTATGCAAGACACTACCAACCCAGTCCGTCTGAATTTGATTTTGAGATTCCTTTAGGTTATAGCACGCTCAGTAATTTCACACCTTGCTAATATTTTCACTTCTCCCGCACTCAGGTGTGCCACATGGGGTTGTGACCCACAGTTTAAGCAGCTTGGCCCTAGAGCACCTGGTAGAATACAATTCTGCTGTCATCTTAATGACAGTTCTGAGAGATGCATCTCATTTTTACCCCCAGCACCATGAAATAGTCCATTTCCATTACTTAAACCACTAAATTCATGACAATTATTTTTATAGCAGTTTTAGAAGAGCACATACAAATCTTTTTAAGGATTTGTTTTCTTTACGTGTACTTGTACATCTGCCTGTATGCTGTGCATATGCACATGGGTACCCATTGTGGGAGGCCGGAAGTTGGGCACCGAATTCATCGTAGTTGGGGCAGCAGGTAGTTATGTATTGCCATGTGTTTGTGCTGAGAACTGAACTCTTGTCCTCTAGAAAAGCAGTAATCATGCCTAACCCCTGATTCTTATCTCTTTACATCTTGATTTTTAATTCTATAATATAGCATCATATATCGTCTTTTGAAAACATAACTTCCAGTGGGTAACTAATTGTTTTCCCCAATCGTTCTTTTATTATTGGCTTTTTACAATGCTTCTACTAAAAGATAATCTGTAGGATCTCTGGGCTTACAGTATAGACTGTCAGAGAGGACTACTGTGTGAAAGGGGTTCTCTAGGTAAAAGAGCTTAATGCAAGGGAGAAGAGAGATTATAGATTCTTATTTCTGACCACAAGGATGTTCTTAGCATTTACTAAACCCATTCACAATGACTGAGGAAAAATAAATTCTTCCTCCCTTTTTCCTAACTCCTTAGGTTGCTTAGTGTGGTATAATACAAAAGGAAGGCCATAGTTCTGAAGGCGCAGGGAAGACTCTGTAGACCCAGGTAGAAAAAACTGCAGAGTGATCTCATTAACCTCAAGAATAAGGTACCTGGCCGAGGCCCAGAATTTAGCAGAGCTTGTTAGAGAAAAACAATCTCTTTCAAATGCAGTTAGAGTAGTCTTGGACAGTGACTCATTCATGACGCTAAACATCTTGAAATGAGCTCTCAGAGGGTGCATAGCACAGTCTTCAGCATATTCTGAGCCTGGGCCCTGATGCTTCATTTCGTATTGAGGGTTTGCTAATTCCATGTAAGGGAGAATTTAAAATAAATGTCAGAATAAAACATATAGTTTTAAATATCTTATTTACGATGAGTTGAACTGCATTGTAACCTGTAGTGATGAATTAGTTAAACTGCTTCATGCTCCTGGTGGGATTATATGTGTGTCACACCTGCCCAGGAGCTCTGTGGATTCACAAATGACACACACACACACACCAGCTAATTTTGATATAATTCAATGGCTGGGCACTTCTAAACCTCCCTGAGGCTAGTACACACTTCCCTCTGGTATTCCTGACTTAACACCTTCTAAATCTGTATTTTATCATTGTCATTCTGTTACCTTCAGGGAGCCCCCATCCCCACAGTGCTGCATTCCATTTCCACCTACATTGCTATATGGTTTCTCTCCTACAGCTCTTAAATCTGATCCCTCTGGCTCCGAGGCATAGTGATTCTCCTACAAATCTTACTTTACCATGCAGATTCTGTGGCTCCTAATGAATCCTTTGTTTCTTTCTATTTTCACAAAGGATTTTTAACAATAATCTAGACCATTTTATAGAGAGATGTCTGATAAAGGTGTCATATGACAAGTACATGAAAATGCTTGTCCTGGATTGTGCACACCAGACAGTAATCCCTCTAGCCTTTCTCCTCCTCATTTCCATATTGAAGATTGCCTACATCAGGGTGTGCTGTGCAACTATGTGATGTCTTGAACATTGTATTCTCAGAAGCCAGACCTTAGGGAAAGAATAAAATAACGCAGCTAGTTGAGAGAAAACAAGAAATGTGTGAAGTATTTCAATTAGCTCTTTCTGGGATTCCCCAGGTAATTAGTAGATAGGAAGTTTTAAAACTCTAAGTCAATCTTAGTGAGATGAAGAAGCCATGGTTCTCAGATATGTAGAAAAAAGTAGAGCTGGGGAAAAGAAATGAACTCAAAGGGCCAAGTCTAGTGTTAATTATTGCATTTTAATTTTTCCATTTATTTAAAAGTTCTTGGTGACGAGTTCATTATCTCTTTAACTTAGTTTCCAGATCATTTAATTTAACATTCCAGGAGAGGGTGGATCCAGACAGGCTGCAATGTTTCTTAGGGGACTTTATGGACTGAGAGGTGACCTCATGGGAGACATTCCCGTAGGAATGATGCTCACCATTAAACAGCAAGACAGCTGAGTAGACGATGTGACATTCTGGGGCAGAGCTCGTCTTTACTCTGCTGTGAACTGGAATAAAATTAGAAAAAGACAGCGTTAAGTGTTGACCTAGAAACATTGAAGAAAGGCTATTATTTCATTAGGATACATTTTCTGCCTGGAGTAAGTTTTATATGGTATAATAAGGAAGATGGAACCCATTTCAGGTATTTATTTAAACTATTGGGGATAATAAGGAGGAATGCAACATAGAATGGCAACAATTGCTTAGAAGTTAGCCAGCAGTAGCTGTGTTTTATTTTCCCTGGGTGAGGATATTTGCTTAGAATGAAATGGATTTCCAAATAATCACTTCCATTCTAAATGAGTTTACCTAGGAGGAAAAGGCTGGTAAGGTGTCAGAGCAGCCCCTCCCCCTTCCTTACCTGGGAATTAGAACAAAGTATTTATCAATCAAAGACCCCATTTCCAAAGGAGGCCTGTAAATTAATAACCCTGCTTCTAGAACCTCAATTTGCAAACATATGCCAAATTATTTGCCTTAAAAACTTAAGTCCTTAAAATAGCAATTGTTTGCAGATAAAATTTCGAGGTCCAGAATGCTGTGTGAAAAAATATATATATATACCATCAGGCCACTTTGGAGATGTGAATCTGCAAAAATATAATGTCTGAATTTGTACTTGTCTCAACACTCTGTGAGTGAATCAATTAGGTATTCTAAGTTCTCATCTTTGCTTTGCATATGTAAATATGGTATTTTGTACTTGTGGAATGTTTAGATAATTAGAGACTTGGATTGAGAAAATCAAATCTTTCAAAGGCATATCTGAAGAGCAGCAGGGCTCTCTCTCTCTCTCTCTCTCTCTCTCTCTTTCTTTCCTTCTTTCATCTTTGTGGGTCTTTTGGGTTATGAAAAAAAGTAACGTTCCTTTGGTCAGTTTAAATTATGTGCCTGTCAACCTCTCAGAGGGACATGGTAGTTTGTGTGTGGAAAGTAATGAGTCAGGGAAGAAAAATAAATGGTGATTAAGAAAGGGGAGTGAGATTAATGGGGAAAGATGTCAAGTGGTGCATAGGTGTCAAACATTTCTTCTGCTGGCAAGTTTCAGGGCATTTGTGCTACGGGAGAGGCTTAGGTAAAAGGGTTGATTTATTCATTAAATATCTATTAAGTTTCTAATAGATGGCAGCTAGGTTCTGGAGAGAGGAAAACAGATGAAGCTCAGGGCCAGTGGGGAGAAACCAGAGCAAAACTCTGTAAACCAGGAAAGAGCAGTTGCAGTGTTGACAGCAGGGGCAGCATACACTGGGCTTTAATACAGTAGGCACCCTGTTAGCTAAAGAACCCTTCAAAAAAGTCCCTTGGAATATCACTTACCTCACAGCTTCCCTGCACCTCCACAGCAGGACTTAGGGTTACAGTCTACGCTCAGAATTGTTCTTTCATGGATATTCTGGCGGTTGGTCTAGGTCTGGTGTTTTTAAAGCAGAGTTAGAACACTCATATGTTAACGGGATTGTATAAGACTTGGAAGGGCGCAGTGGTGACAGAAAGCTCTTAGATGATGTGGTGCCCTTCACATTGTGTCCGTGACTGTGAAAGACACAGACACCAATCAAATGAAAAGCATAAGAAATGATCTCACTATAGACTGTGCAGTATAAGGCTTTGCAAGAGCTCAGGCAGACCCCGGTTTCTCATATTGGTCTGTGATCTGATGGAGAGGGTGGGGTTTATTAGGGGAATGGTGAGGGGAGGAAATGTTGCCTGGAACTGGGGCTGGGGAGGAAGAAGGTCTTTTATGGCTAGAATCCAGAATAGTGGTCAAAGTCAGTATATTCGGGAGACGCCAACACATGACACTCTCTTAGTTCCAGCTGTGTCGCTGGGGACTTTGAGAAGGCAAGAGATGCCCATGTAGAAAAGATGAGGAGGACTTAGACTTATTTACTGTTTTTAATTTTTTCTGAGTTTATTGGACACATTTACTCAATGGGAGTAGCTTGTAACAACAGTACAATTCGAACACAGCGAGATGAAATGACAGTACAGTATTTTCCAGTTGATCCACATCCATCCCTTTTCATTTTTCATGAGCATGAAGGACTGATTTAATAACAAATTTCTTACAGTTCAGCACAGTGCCTGCTTAGAGTATGAACCATTTTTGTTTGCCATTAAGTTTATTGTAATCACAATATTTACTAGCCTCTAGTCTACCATCTAGTGAACAATTTTTCATATGTGGTGGGAGTCTAATGATGGCGTCTTAGTTAGGTTACTATGGCTATGATGAAACACCACGGTCAAACCTAAGTTGGGGAGAAAGGGTTGACTTGGCTTACATTTCCATGTCATGGTCCACCACTGAAGAGAGTCAAGGCAGGAGCCCGAAGGCAGGAGCAGATGCAGAGGCCGTGGAGGGGTGCTGCTTACTGGCCTGTTTATCACGGCTCTCTTATAGAATCCAGAGCCACCTTCCAGGGGTGGCCCCACCCACAATGGCCTTGGCCCTTCCACATCAGTTGCTAATTAAGAAACTGTCCTACAGACCAGTCTTATGGAGGCATTTTCTTAACCAAGGCTAACACTTCTCTGGTCACTTTAGCTTGGGTCAAGTTGACCCAGAACCAGCCAGCTCAGATGGAGATGGGGGAGTAGAAGAGGATTTTATAACTGAATAATTTAATATGTCTTTCAAAACCATAATTACCTAAATCTTGGAGTATTTTTTTATTAAAAAAAACACTAAAATTAGGGACAATTCAGTGGCATCTAATCATAGAAAATTTTCAGATTGTATGAGTGTCTTGTCTAAATTATCTGTCTTGAAAAAATGTTCTTGTCTGAGAAAATATTTCAAACTCATTAAAGGATCCTATATGTTCCTCAGTGTTTTAGAGTCTAAGTTCTGTTGTCAAAACGTGTTTACTGACTTAGCCCATGTCTAGCTTTGTTTGGATGTTTTTCTTTATCTTGTTGGGTTTAAAGCAGCAGTGCCACTGTCAGCTTTACAGGAACTGAGTGCTTCGTCCCCAGTGTCACAGTGAGTAGTGGTAGTGTTAGTGCGTCTCCTGCATGTGGCCTAACAGTTGGTGCCTTCAGAACACATGAAACTCAAGAAGGATGACCAAAATGCAGATGCTTCACTCCTTCTTTAAAAGGGGAACAAGAGTACCCTTGGGAGGGGATAGGGAGGCACAGTTTAGAACAGAGGCTGAAGGAACACCCATTCAGAGCCTGCCCCACATGTGGCCCATACATATACAGCCACCCAATTAGACAAGATGGATGAAGCAAAGAAGTGCAGGCTGACAGGAACCGGATTAGATCTCTCCTGAGAGACACAGCCAGAGTACAGCAAATACATAGGCGAATGCCAGCAGCAAACCACTGAACTGAGAACAGGACCCCCGTTGAAGGAATCAGAGAAAGAACTGGAAGAGCTTGAAGGGGCTCGAGACCCCATATGTACAACAATGCCAACCAACCAGAGCTTCCAGGGACTAAGCCACTTCCTAAAGACTATACATGGACTGACCCTGAGTTTCAACCTCATAGGTAGCAATGAATATCCTAGTAAGAGCACCAGGGGAGGGGGTCCGGCCAAGACTGAACCCCCAGTGAAGGGGATTGTTGGGGGGAGGGCGATAATGGGGAGAGAATGGGGAGGGGAAGCCCATATAGAAGGGGAGGGGAGGGGTTAGGGGGATGTTGGCCTGGAAACCGGGAAAAGGAATAACAATCGAAATGTAAATAAGAAATACTTAAGTTAATAAAGAAAAAAAAATTAAAAAAAAAAGTTGGTGCCTTACCAGTGGTGAGGCCACAAGAGCTTCTTTTTCGTCCATGAATCAAAGTGCTCATAAAAGTGACTGTGCTTGCTCTCCATGTATTTGGTTCAGAGAGGATACACCACGTCTCCCTTCTGAACTTTACAGCTAGGAGAAAGTATCTCCTAGCATAAAGGATGTTGGCCAATACATCCTTTGCAACAATTGGAAGTTAGAATAAAAATTGGAGAGCTCAACTTAAAAATTTGAGAAAAACATCTAGGGCTTACAAATGTTTTAGATTTATTTACTTTATGTATACGAGTGTTTTTCCTGAATGTATGTATGTGCACCACACCTGTGTGTGATAGAAGTCAGAAGGGGGCACTGGAGAGCCCAGCATTCAGGTTTCAGACGCTTGTGAAGCAACATTTCAGTACTGGGAGTGGAGCTCAGGACCTCTGCAAGGGCAAATGCTCTTAGACACTGAACCATCTCCCCAGCCCTCCATCCAGATACTTGATTTTAACTGTGTTTTTTTTTTTTCCTAGATCATGGATCTCAAAGCTGTTGGATATGTGAGATAATGTGGCAGCCCAGGAAGGAAAGGTGCCTTCTAACCTCTCACTAAAAAAAATGACTTAGCAATAGCTAAATAATTTAAACAGTAAGGAAACAGGTTCCTGGAAGTTCTACATACACACACGCACATGCGCGCGCGCACACACACACACACACACACACACACACACGTATATGTGTACATGAACACGTAGCTGTCCATAGTTGTTCTGGGGACACATGATAGATTCCACCAGTTGTTCTCAATAACACTCTTACAGCCCTGTGTCCTCGTTTGTTCATAAAGGTTGCTTTTCAGAGCCCAAGAAGTAAACTTGTTATTCTAAATTTTAAACATACTCTGGAATTAGTACCAAGAGAACACAGCATTTTGACCTCATATTTACTACTCAGAGGTCTATTTTCTCACTATAAAGTTAATATTCATTGTGTAAGAGCTTTTGAAATGTCAAAAAGCGTAAGAAAAACAATGTAGCAATGTGTTAACATTTGGTTGTGTGCATTCCAGTTCTTTTCATTGTCAGAGTCTTTCTGTAACAATCTGCAGTTGCAACCTTCAGCTTCATCCCCATACTCTCATCTCACCATTCCATTCCATGTTTTCCTAGGCTACATCTTTCGTGTGTGTGTGTGTGTGTGTGTGTGTGTGTGTGTGTGTGCTCGCACATGAGTGTGCATTTGTACCTGTCATGACTGACTGAGGACTTTGGCTATCTTTCCTGTAAATCTCTGCCTTACTTCCCTGAGATAGGGTTTGCTGTTTAGCTGGGGAGCTTCCAGGGTCCACCTGTCTCCCACCACTGTGATTATGAGCATCTGTACCCATGCTTTTGCACAAAGCTGGGGATCTGAACTTAGGTTCTCCTGTTTGCAGAACACATGAAGTACTCTAGCTCTTTGAGCCATCGCCCAGCCCCTAAAACACTATTCGTAATGGTATGCTACTGCACGAGAAAGAAATTCTGTGATTAAATAAGTCCACACTTCAAGACTTGAACCCTTTCTGAAAAGAGAAACAAATTCCTATGTTTTTACAGGGCTCATATGTTATTTTATTATGTTCTCACATAGAGACATTGTGTTGAAAAACAATAATAAGATGAATTCAAAGCCAAATCTACACATTTAAAATTCATATCCACGGGGCCATCGGTTTATCTGGACTCACGATTGTCACAGGTTGTAGAGACCTACAGTGTGCAGCTTGTCTCTGCCATACCAAGGAGACACTCAGTTCTCTCCCAGAGGAACATGGCTACCAAACAAAACCTAGACATTTTGCTTAAAGGCGATTGCTGTCTAATGATGGGCATGGTGGTGCGAATGACATAAAAAGCTTTCTCAATAGGTAAGAATGTAAGACTTTATAAAATGTTCTATTACACAACTGCTACATGCTAACTGGGAGAAAATTAAATGAGAGGCAATTAAAAAAAATCCACAAATCATGGAGAAGAAGGAAGATGTGCTAAGGGCTCCTTTATTCCCAGAGAGTTTGGCATCCTGAGGCCTGTGGTGACAGTAACAGAAAGTCTAAAATGGCAAGATTGAGCACACGCCATAAAATGAGGAGGGTTTTATAGTGGCTAGATTTTATTTGCTTATAAAGCCTCTATCCTTTCTGCCTCTTAAGAACACTTGTTGCCACGTTAGAGCATCCAGACATAATGTAAGGTGGACCCTGAGGAAATCATGCAAAATGCTGCTCCGAGGGTTCTGAAAGCCCAAGGTTTCTTTTTCTCACTTAATGCAACTGGGGCTTTGCTTTCCCGGAACAAGATAAGTGTCAGTGGTTTTCCTCCCTAAGATCTGCAGCAGGAGGCTGTTTTTAGCTGAGAGCTGCTGCTTTGCCTATCGCTGAAGTGCAGTTGTAGGATGCCTGGTAAAGAAGGCAGCTGGGGAGGAGGAAGGCAGAAGCAGGATGCATGTAGGGAGCTCAGGGCTAACAAGGCAATGCAATGCGCTAGGGATGTAAAGAGCAAGGGCAGCTTGGAGGCAGGCGGATCAGGGTGTGGGGCTTTTGGCAATCTTTAGCCTCTTATGTTCTTCCGTTTGTTTGATATTCTATGGAGCTCTGATTTATTTGTACCATTTCAGTGATATTGCGAGGTTAAAAATGTTTCCCGTGTGTGTATAGCAATTAATAGTAGGCTCTGCAGAGTGGAATATTCCAGGATTTAGGAGACTGTTAGACTTTTGTTGGCTCTAGCCAGCAGATGGCGGTAGTGTACCATAAAAAGAGCACACAGGGTGCGCTTGGTGAAGCCGGGAGGTTCAGTTTTGTTTTGCTTTGTTATTTAAGCTCGACAATACCCATCTATATATCCTGTGGGCGCACAGTGTTTGAGCCTCGTCTAATCTTAAACTTGTTTTATGATGATATCATTATTTTTTACTGCTACAAATTAACTGTCGGTTTCAATCTACCCCATATTTCAGCTGCCTTGGGGGATCATCTTGTCAGTTGTGTGGCTTTCCAATTTTATGACTGAGATCAAGAATGATTCCTTAAAGGCACATGGGAAACAATGAAATGTGGGGCAGTGACCGTGAACTCTGTTTGGTGGCTACTCCCGGAGGTGGTCAGGAATGCTACAGAAGGGCCAGCAAGCCGCGAAGCCCACAGCTCCGTTTGAAAAGTGACTGCCTTGACATTTACTCAGGCTCAGCCACTCATTTAGGTATGATCCTGACTTACTGTCATTGGAGTGAAGTGGGGCTACATGAGTCCCAATATTATCTTACAGAGTCATGTTCAAACACAGGAGAGAGTAAAGAGAGATTCTAGGACACGAATATCCTTGAAGATGCACAGGGAGTTGCCTTCTTTCGCAGGGACAAAAAGCACCTGCATTCAATCACCTATTTACTCTCCTTTGAGTGGGATGCTTTCTGGGAGCCTACTGGGTGCTTGCCCTTGTGTGAAAAGTCCTTGTGAACTTACCGGTCAGAAGCCCTTGATTGCTGGCTAATCTTTTCTTGAAGCGTAAGGGCAAAAGAGATTAGGATCCTCTTGATAGAGTTGGCAGAGCACCATTGATTGATGATAAACTTGAAGGAGAAAGGGGTCATATTCCAGCTTGCCCCAGTCAAAGATTTCCGACAGCAGCACGCTGTTGTAAATCTGTTGCCAGCCAGCACACTGTCTGTGGGTGTGCAGAGGCAGGCACAAAGCCCAGGGGCTGTGAAAAGACCAGGCTGCTCCTGAAATGCTGGGTGAACCAGAGTAAGTGTGGGTTCAAGCTCCCCCCAAAGTCATCTGTTCTTTGCATAATGGCTACGTTGGCTTCTTAAGCAATCTGTGACCTACTCATCTCTCCCCACTCCACCTCTGCACATTCATTTCCCTGTGCAATTGTTCTTAACCCTGGTTCTCCAAGTAAACCTAGAATCGCTTGAAGAATTTTCTTTTAAATAAGAATGCTTTCGGGTTGGGTTGGGGATTTAGCTCAGTGGTAGAGCGCTTGCCTAGCAAGCGCAAGGCCCTGGGTTCGGTCCCCAGCTCCGAAGGAAAAAAAAAATAAGAATGCTTTCACCCCAGCTTCTAAAACTGGTTGATTTTTATTAGAATAAATAAAAACGGCTACCCTAGATCATGTTTAATATGATCTAGGTCTTTTCTAGGTGTGTGTGTGTGTGTGTGTGTGTGTGTGTGTGTGTGTGTGTGGTGTAGGACAGATAACAGATGTCTTTCTCAATCACTTCTCCCCCTAATTTTTTCAAGCAGGTCTCTCACTGACTCTAGAACTCCTTTTTTTGGCTAAACTAGCTGGCCAGAAAGCCCCAGGAGTCTGCCTCCCCAGAGCTGGGATTAGTGCTGCTGGAACCTACTGTTTCACATGGGTGCTGGGAAATCTGAACTCAGGACCTTGTATTTACTTGGCAAGCACATACTTTCTTGACCGAGCCATCTCTCCAGCTCCAATTTTAATTTTGATGGCATTCATTCGGCCTGAATGTGTTGTTTGTACTCTTTCTATATGAACTTCAGAGACTGATGAATTTTCCTACGAGAGGCCAAATTGGAAACAAAAGCAGGATGTTTGTGCTCCTCCCTCTGTGTGGTTCTTTTGTCTTTAAAGACAATGCTTGCCGCAACACTGCTCTGTGGTCCTGAACAGGTAGGACAGAGAAAGACAGAAATGGCAAGGTTTATGCAGAGAGACAGACGGACACATCTGCAAATGTACCAGGCAGAAGATTCAATACACAGAGGCTTCAAGGTTTCCAATGACTGGATATGCAGAGGCTTGGGACACTGGGGGACAAAATTAGGAGACTCTCCCTGGGGGTTTAGCCAACAGAGAGGGGCTGATTTATTCCAAGCTGAGCCCAGACTTCAGAGCCTCCATTCAAATAGTGCTGTTAAAGGCACAGAGGAAAGCCACACTTAGAACTGCTATGCTGGAAAGTCTTAACCTGGATACAGGATGCAAAGGAAGGATGTGAATGTGCCAGTCCTTTTGTCTGTCAGGCAAGGATAAAGGCAGGAGTGTCAGCAGCAGCTTACAACCCAGACAGCCACAGGTAATTTTTTTTCTTTTTAGATGAGAAAGTGCACACACGGAGGTAAGTGCACAGAAACATGTTGAACGCCGAGCACAGTTCAAATGGGCCCACTATTGATCCTTAGCAGAAATGTTCACGTCTGCCTCATGAACAAATATTACTCCCGAGACCACCTTTAACAAAATATTTAGTCTGACCTCTTCAGACTGCATTTACGAGCTCATTTCTGTCCTCTTTGCACTGGGTTGCAGACTGGGGAGCAATCCCAGGAGAATTTACTAGAAGGCTTTCAGACAGTGCGATAGGTTTCCACGCAGAGGCATGCTGGGCTGTAGTGGAGGAGAGTTAGACATTGCAGAGAGACAGGGAAGAGCAGGCAGATCAGGGAGTAACGTCAGCTGCTGAGGGAGACCGCGCACTGCCCAGAAGCGGTGCTGTCAGACTGCCTGTTGACCCCAGTGTGGCTTCTTCTCCATATGGAGATAATTCAGTCTATTGTGGATGCGGACACAGCCAAGTGTGGAGAACCACTTAGGGCAGTTTAAGAATCCGTTAGAATCATTAGATCTCCTCTGAGCTAGCCGGAATAATTAAATCTGTGTCCAAGTGGAGACCAGTTTTAGCTGCCGATTTTAGACTTTACTTACCTTTCAAAAGAATTAAGAGGAAATTCTTATGCACGATTCACTCACAAATGCTTTCTAATGGTCCCATAAAAACATTCGATTCATCTCCGCTCAAAATGGTTTTATATTTATGTTGCTGAAGGCTATTTTCAAAATGCATTGTGACTTTGTTTTAATGGTCTGTGAACTCAGGTTACTCACAGGATGGCTGGGAATTGAGCAGTCTGTGATTACAATATAAGTGATGTTTTAAAGAAATCAGACTACAAACTTATTTGATTGCTCAAAGTTCTTGGTGCATTATCTCGATAGCCTGTCAATTTTTGTCTGGGTTAGTGTCAGAAGTTTTCAGTTGCAGGTCCCTCCAGGGGAGGACTGATGTCATCTCCATCACATTGAGAGCTCCAGGCTCTCCATCCCATAAGCATTTCTTGAGTGGCCATTATAAGACTGATATTCTCAGCTGGTGAAGAGAGTGCCTACATTTACAGGACAACACAGGCCTCTGTATAATCATGTGCCGAGCATCAAAACAAACTAGTTCCTTTCTCCTCCATCCCTGTCTCTTTCTATATTTCCCTTCTTCCCTTCTTTCCAGCTTGCTTTCCCGGTCTTCTGACCCTGTGGAAGTAAGAGGGAACAAAGACATGCTGATGTTTTTCAATATTGAGCACTCCTTCCAAGGCTAAAGTTGGGCTAAATATAGACCAATCAGGTACTAGGGTGCTTGCTGCAGCGTGGCAAACATTTTGGTTGTATTCGTTATTTTTTCTTTTTCTTTCACCTTATTTTATTTGTGAAACACATTGCCTCATACCTCATACAACCTTTGCTTTTTTCCCAGTCTCATGGTCTCCTACCATGGGCATGGTGGGATTTTTTTTTGACCAGCCAGTTGCCCAGAGCTTGTAAACATGTGCTTGTGTTATTGCAACTTAAAGGTGTCAATCAATCCTGCTAGCTTCATGAGTTTATACTCGCAGTTGTCTCAATAGAAATGTAATTGGTAGGGCAGTATGGACATACGAGTGTAGCGGGTGGTCCCAATGCTAAGGTCCTGTTCCCCAGTTGCTTCTTGATCGATCAGTAAAGATGTCTTATTGGCTCATTGCTGGGCTCCTCTCTTGGGTATCTTGCACCCAAAAAAGTGGCTCGCCATGTGAGATCCCGGGTGGAGCAGCCATCGACCACTTGCTTTCCTGGGCAGAAGATTAGAAATGCAACTAACTGGAGGGCAGTTTTGGGTGCTGAACAAGGAGAAGGGAACTGAGCAACTAAAGCTGAGGGCAGATTTAGGGTGCTGAGCTGGGAGTGAAAAGAAGGGTGCAGGAGAGTTGAGGAAGGCTTAGAGAGCCCAGCAATTGAGCCAATAAGGTAGGTGGAGAAATAAGCTAGTGTGTGTGTGTGTGTGTGTGTGTGTGTGTGTGTGTGTGTGTGTGTCTTTTATTCGAGGGTCCGAGGGAACCTGGGAGGGGCTAGTAGCCCAGTCTGCCCAGAGCTTAAAGCAGGGTAGCAAAAACTACATGCTAGATAGGAGCACGTAGATATCAATGATTTATATTTGTAGGAAAGATACTGAGTTATTATACCGTTTTGTATGTGTGGTATGTGGTCTGTGTGTGGGGTGTGGGGTGTGTGTGTCTATGTGCACATATACATGATGGTCCAGAGCAGAACACTGGGTTCTTTATTTTCTTGCTTTCTGCTTTACTCTCTCGAGACAGGGACTCTCACTAGATTGGAAGCTTGCCCTTTCTGTTCATCTGCTAATCTGCTGACCAAAGAGCTCTCAGCATCCACCTACATCTTACAGATGCTTACATCTGGAATTGCAAGAACATGAAGCCACGGCCATCTTTTTAATACTCGTTCTAGATAGTTGAACTCAGTACTCTAGCAAGAGCTTGTAACCCACTGGTCCATCTCCATATCTTTGATGTTGTTTTCTAGTCACTTAATTGGAAAGTGTTTTCAAAGGTAGGAGATGAACCAGAATGAAAACCTTGGAGAACCAGACCCATAAAGCTGCTTTAAAATCCTTTAACTAGAGCCAGTCACTTTCTACAAGTTTCTGAATTCCCATCAGCTAAATTAGGAGTAATAATCCCCTCTCTAGATCCTTTAGTTGTACAATATAGGAGAAATGTATACGTATTCACAACTGGAAACTGTGTTAGAAGCATGGCTAATAGGAAAAATTGTACTTATTGATGTATTTCTATATGAACAAGCGGTGCTAAAGCAATACTACTGCTTAAAAAGAAAGGAGTGTTACCTAAATATTCCTTAAATAGATCCTGTATAAAATACAGCATCAACATAGGAATGATAAACCAATGCTTACTTCTTGGTTAAAACAAGGAACCAACAAGCAAATATGTGTTGAATTTTACCACTGTCATTTTTTTTAATGGATAAAAATAAAATTCTCATTTATAAAGTGAACTTAATAGTTCTACTTCATGGACGTAGGGCGGATTAAGAGGGGCGTAGTAGGCTGGAATCCATGACATGCTGTGTGTATGAAATGAACACATAGCTAGCAACTCACATATACTCTACATAAACAGTAGTTTCTATTTGCTTTACATGAAATGTGCCCTCACTAAAGTATTAAAAAATTTATGGAGCTGGGTTTCGTGGTTTCGGCCTGCAGTTCAGGCTCCTGGGAGATGGAGGAGCACATATTTAAGCCTCCTGAGCTACAGACAGAATTTAAGGCTAGCCTGGGTAACTAAGTGAGATGCTGTCTCAAAAAAAAAAAAAAAAAGAAAAAGAAAAAGAAAAAAGAAAAGAAAAGAAATAAGAAGAGGGTCAGGGATAGCCCTCAGTGGTTGAATACCAGCCTCTTATGTGGGGTGTTAGGTCCAAACACAGTCAGGAGTGGTTGTCATCTGAGAAAGGCAGGGGAGGCTGCCATATGTGAGAGGCAGGGGTGACTGTCCTATGGGAAGCTTATTCAGGCAATAGCTTTCCCCCTTCAAGCTCTCCAACTGAGGAATGGGTTTCCTACAATACTGCCCTCGAATATGTTGGATGGTCAGCTTTGCAGTAACCTGTAATTGTATTCTAAGTCCCATGCTTTGCCACAAGTTGTTGGCCCAAAAGAATTCATTGGCATCTGGTTGCTATGTAGTTCCTGCCACATGAAGCCACCCCCAGTCCAAATTGCTGGGGCTGCTAAGGGTTCTGCTCCTGAGAGGGTAAGCCCTCCTTCCATTTGCCACATTTGCTCATAAAATCTTTCCCATAACCTTGACACATCCTGGGGGCGAGGGTGTTCTTTTGTAAAGTTTTATTTTCCTATTGACACAGCGTATTTGGCTGAGATCTACCCTCTACTCCACTTCAAACTACTGCACAGTCCCGTCAGTGACAGACGAAAAGCTCAGAAGTTTCAAGCGCTGTTTCTTCTTCTTTTAAATTTATTTCATCCTATTTTATGTGAATCGCTGTGAGGGTGTCAGATCCTCTGGAATGGTGTGGGTGCTGGGAATTGATTCTAGGTCCTCTGGAAGAGCGGCCGGTGCTCTTAGCCACTGAGTCATCTTCCCAGCCTGAGAGCTTCTTTTGTAATGCTGGATTTATACCATTGCTCCCATTTCCCCTTCCCCTTCAGCCTTGGATGACCTCTATTCTCTCCTCTGTTTCTGCAAGTTCAACTCTGAAGATGGCTACTGAGGATGGTGATGGCTTTGTCATTGTGTGACTAGCTTATTGCACTGAGCAGGATGTCATTAACTTCATCCATTTTACCATAACTAATGGAATTATTTTCTCCCACTTCAGGCGCAATAATTTCTTCATTTCCCCCTATCTTTTGGTGTGTGTGTGTGTGTGTGTGTGTGTGTGTGTGTGTGTGTGTGTGTGTGTGTGGTGTATTGTGTATGACTATATAGCTATATTTTGCATATATGTGCCACACATACACATGTGTGTGAATGCCTATGGAAGCCTGCAGTTTGTGCTGAAAATCATTGTCTCTCACTTTTCCCCTTTATTCAGGGAGGCAGGGCCCTCGGTCTAATGAAGAACTCACCAATATGGTAAATCTTGCTGGCTTGCCTGCCCCGAATGTCCGTGTCTGCTTTTTGTGGCTGGAATTATATGCAGGGGGATCTGAACTCTTTCTCATTCCTCATATATGCATGGCAAGTGCTTTAATGACTGAGCCCTCTCCCCGGGCCCCAGGCTGAATAACTTCTCATTGTATATGTAGAGCACATACAAACATCGGTTTATTTATCAGTGGCCATTTAAGTTGTTTCTACATTTTTTTTTCTTGCATACTGCTGCAATGAACAGTGGAGTGCAGATCTCTCTTCTTCTCTAGAATGAAAATGAGCTGGGGACTATTTTTAATACCTGTTTTAAAATGAACAAACAGAAACATTGGGGGAGGTTTAAATAGATTTAAGAAGCCACACAGCTAGTAAATACTCCAGCTGGGCTGCAGTCCCACACATGAGTTTGGGGCTTCTGCTCTGGAAGCGATAACACTCGAATACTTGAAATCTTAACAGTGCCTGGCACCTGTAAAAACAAAATAAATGTCTGCTAATTCTATTAACAAGGAGGCTGTGCCTCTGGCTTTAGGCTTTTGTCTACCTGCTTTTCGTTTTCCTTGGTTGCATTTCTGTAGAGGTGACATTTCCGTTACGAGAATGCGTTTTTGGAATTATATGCAGGCTGCCACGTCTGCTCCTCCTTAAAGGGGTAATTTCTATTAGTATTGGCTTTGAAATCTAGAACTAACATTTTTGTGAACTCCTTCATCATCTTAGTAGGAAGTTCCCCCATCTCTCCCCTATCTCTTCTACTTATATTTCACAAATCCGTCATTAATTCTCTCCAGCCAAATAAAAGTGATGACGACGAAGTATCATTTTCTTGTAACAATAAGAAAATAAAACAGTTGTCATTCATGCCTTCAAACCAGAATTTGAATTCCCAGAGATCAAATAGTAACTATTGAATTATGAACAAAACCGTGCTTTCGTGCCGCCCACGGGGAAGGTTCAAAGGCAACTGTGGCCATGAGAGTCACTGCTGAGTCCCGCTGCTTAGTAGCACTGACCTGGCTAAACACTGATAGGACACTGAAGAGTCCATGAAAGCTAATGACAACTTGTAGGTCTGGTGTGGATTGCAAAGCACAATTCTGCTTCTAGATCTTGGAGGACTATTTCTCTAAGGCCGTTGGCTAGAGCAGAGGAGGAGAGGAAAGGGGAGGAGAAGAGGGAGGGAAGGAGGGGGAGGAGCTCTATAAGAGCTCAGAGCTGCCCTGAAACCGGAAGTCAATCCACCACTCTCGCCCAGCCTTCCTCAGGTAGTGATTTTTCACAGTAGCAAGCACGCTGCTTCTTCTCTGTCACAGAAGGGGTAGCTTTTCTTATCTTAAAGGTGTCTCAATTTAATGGAAAGTAGAATTGAGTCCACTGCCCACTCCCTGTTCCAGGAATATTTTTTTCCCAAAATAGGAAATATATAATGCGTAGGCTGCGTGGCTAGAATTAGGTTGGATCAGTATGAGGCAGGGAGACTTGTTTGCTTCAGAAAAAAAAAAAAATCTCCCACTGCCTTAGGCTGGCTGCAGAATCCAAGACAAATATCTGGTCTCTGAGCTGTAGAACTCAAACTGTCTCTGTTGAAAACAGTGCTGATGACCCTCTCCTTGGACTCCCATGCCCTTTGAACAAAGCCTTTTGTGATCAAATCGCCATTTCCAGTTAATATTTGGGAGCCGTTATATTTAATCTGGTGTCATTGATTAGGTCAGAGGAGAAAGAAATAGACTTTCTTATATAGGTAAATCTTTTGTTTCCTTTTTATAATAGGTTAAAATATGAAACTGACTGCTCTCTAGATGTCCATGTGAAATTAATCACCCCAAAATGGAGAGGAAAAGTCAGAAATCAGAAAGATATGGCTAAGGGTTTTTTTTTAAAATTACATGTGCAAATGTGTGTGTGTGTGTGTGTGTGCATGTTGCATGTGTGCAGCATGCATGCCTCTGTGTGTATACACATGTGTGGATGTATGCAGCATCAAAACACACATCTGTGAAAAGGCACTACCAAATTTATTGTTCTTGAGCCTTTTGGATTCTTATTTCCCATCTACCTGTTGGGTAATAAAGGCTTAGATTTGTTTTGATTGCCTCAAACTACCACAGAGCAATCATCAAACAGTGCATTACTCCAATTCTCCAGCACAAAGTCAGAGAGGCAAGAAAGGAAAACCCACCCATGGTCTGCTTACAATCCCCAGTGCTCACCATTGAGAAATAGGGAAGCTCACAACAGACATATGCATTTCATACTGGGTGAAGGATTTCTACAAAACAGAGTTCATCAGATACAAATAAATTTTATACTTTTCAAAAGGTAACATCGTTCTATTCCCAAATCCCTCAATTGGAAACTTTATTCTTCCATTAAAAAGAAATGCTCTCTGTGATTTATAAAGTGCAATTCTTTAGCTTCAAGTCCAATGTTAGCATTCTGCCTTATGCCTTTAACTTAATGGCTATTCTCAAAACTGGCAGCTTTTCCCCTCATGCGGGAAGAAGGAATAATTCTGAATTAAGAGCACCAAAATAGGTTAAGGATACATTATGTCAGGGGCTGTAGATTGTTAATAAGCAACGGAAACACAAGTCATAGGGCACAATTCAATTAAGGGCAACCAGTTAAGACTGCCAGACATTTCATCTCAATGACTTCACCTGTTGATTCTTAAGGTGACCCTTTCAGGCTGTCTAGAATCTGGCTGAGCTCTGGATGGTTTTCTAATTTATGAGCGAATTGTCATTAGTAAGCTGGTGGGTCTGTTCACCAGTTGGGGCTCTGGTGGATGCTGTGGGCATCTTGTGTAGGAACTCTAAGACCCATTTACTCATTGTTAGCTGTGAATGTAGTAGGTTCTATGTGTGGCAGATATGAGACCTCCAAGAGCCATGTTTTCTTCCTCAGATATGAATGTTGGCTTATTGATGACCCATAAATAGCCTTTTCCAGAGAAGGTGATGGAAGGTGTAGCTCCCAAGAGGTTATGATCTTCCCCCAATGAAGGGTTCCCAATGATTAATGGGCAGAGGCCTACCAATGGCTCCCTTGATAAAGGGATTGATAATTAATTTCATGGTGTGGAATCATGGGTCAGGTCAAGCCTAGCTTTGATATGGGACTTTATCCCTGCTCATCTCATCCTCTTGATTCTCCTACCTGCACCTTCAACTTTGGCTGATTTCCCTCAGTAGCATCCTTTCAAAGTATTTCATGTACCATCCCTGTATTAGGCTCTGGTCTATGTGTGCATGCACTGCACATCTCTGTTTGCATGTGTGCATATGTGAAGAGGTTAGAGGTCAATGACAGGTGCCTTCTTCAGTGGCTTCCCACTTTAACTTCTGAGACACAGTCTTTTCACTGAATCTGTAGCTCATCAAATCCAGCAAGCCTCAGCAATCCTTCTAAGTAAGAGTTGGGGTTACAGATGCACATTGGTGTGTTTTATTGTGTATGTACCACTAATCTGATCAAACTCATGTTCCAATGATTCTGCAGCAAACATTTTATCAACAGAAACCCCTTCCCAGGCCCTCTGGGCTATGATTTCAGGGCAGCAAGATGTGAAATAGTAACTTACTTTTGTGTGTGCCTGAGTAACTTTGGTTTTTTTTTTGTTTGTTTTTTTTTTTTTTTGTTTTTTTTTTTCGGAGCTGGGGACTGAACCCAGGGCCTTTTGCTTCCTAGGCAAGAGCTCTAACCCCTGAGCTAAATCCCCAACCCCAGTAACTTACTTTTAACTTACTTCATCCTAATGAAGTCAATGAGACAAGAGAAGTCAACTAGAGATCAAGCAGAATACAGTACGCCATACTCATACTTTCCAAATTGTTAAAGTCTATTCTATTGACCCTTAATAAGCCTCTGAAAGAGAAAAGTCCTGTCAGTTGTGTAATATGCTCTGTGCAGCCTTTACCCAGCAGTTGTGAAGAAAACAACTGGCAGATAATCAAAGTCACAAGGCTGGAAATTTAAACTTTGACTGATTCCTACCCCTTTGCCCCAATTTTGTTAGTTGCCTAAAATGTCTCTATTTATAGTAGTCTTCTTAAAATCTTGGCTTTTCAAGTTACAACGATGTTCTGCTACAATAGGAGTAATTATTATGGCCTTCATATCTGATAGACGTCTGGGTCGCACAGGAAATGATTTTCACTTGGGATGAAACCGACCATCCAAGTCTAAAATAATATCTATTTTCTGGACCCTCTGTAATTAGAAACGTGATTGTATAAATGTTTGAAAATCTGTTCTGTTTTAAAGAAATTGGCATGGAGCCTGTTCTACTCAGGACACAAAATTAGCAGATTGTGAAGGTTTCCTTGTACTGCTCCCAGCTAGTGGTGTGATGTGGGCTGAGTCAGCATGGAGGAATGGCGAGTCTAGCTGACAGACAGGGGCGCTCCTCCAGGAAATGTCAGCTCGACCCCACTGTGAGAAAAAAGGGGCAGAGAGGGGATGAAAGATCTCCAGGCTGGAAATATTTCAAAGGCATCATGATTTCTGTAGATGTATGTGTATGGGGGTGTATGCCGGGGGCTACGTAGCCACACAGTGAAGGATTTGGAATAATTAACACTCTTTACAGCTATGCTCTGTAGCCAGTGTGATGTCCGTACATGAGGCACTCAGTTGGGTATTACTGATTCTCAATACTATATCAGTCTAAAGGAATTGGCTCTTCATTTTCACCACGCTGTTGCTTATTTATAACCAATACCTTCTAATTAATTCTGAAACACCCTTTTAAAAGGAAGCAGGTGTTTTCTATTTTCTATTTAGACATTTGATGCTCATTTCAGTCTGATTTCTTCATGTTTAGGAGTGATTTTTGCTGGATTGGTGGAATGCAAAGATAGCATTTGATCTTTGAATAAGATGCATCCATTTGAGGGTCAGTGCTGAAAAGTCAGAAAATTGCTTTTAATTTTATGTAATTTGTGGTTTATTTGTGAGAGTCACAGAATTGCACATTCTAAGACTATTTTCCCAGGGATTCCATTTCCAAACGGCCTCCGCCTTTTACAGGAAGATGAATACAAAAAGCTTGAAACTTGCCATTTAGTACCACAAAAGTCGAGCTAATTTTGTGTCAGTTGCTGATGTCTTTGTTCAAATCTCTTTCATATCATTCCATGATCCTCAGAGCATTTAAGCAGGTTGGTGTCTTAGCCACATTTCCCGAGCCCGTGACAGATTCCCAAGTAAAGCAAAAGAAATGGAGAAATTATCTTTGCTCATAGCTTCAGAGGCATCATCAGGCTCTCTTCCTTGGCGACACTGTTTTGGGGACAGTGGTGTGGTAGAATAACATGGGGGAAGGGACATGTAGCAGAGGATACTTACTTCACGGAGGACAGTAAAACCAGAGATTGGGAATGGAGGAGAAGAGAAGGAGGAGGGGGAAGAAGAGGGAGGAGCAGGCAGGCAGGCAGATTAGTTCTAAGGACATATCCTCAGCAACCTCCTTCCCCCAGCTCTATCCCAGCTCCTAAACGACTGCAAGCTTGGACTAAATGTTCAACAATGTACCTGTGCACAACATTCCACATCCAAACCATAACAGGCCGTGTAAGATGTGACCTTGAGAGTTGGGACTTTCCTGTTACTATTTGGTATAAGGAAAGCAATACCTGGAGAACAACGTCTCTTCATAAAAAATTCAAGTAACCATTAGAGACCTTAAGTTATTCTCCACTTGTTATCCCCTGCTATCTCTATCTGAACAGTGACATTGGCTAAAGTGTTAGGAAACAAGAGACGTGGCACTAACAGCATGGTTTTCCTTAACTTTTACTATTAGATACACTCGAGGATATGTATTTTATTCTCAAATATGTTATATGCGATTAAAATATTTTGTTCTCTACAAGAGATTTTATTGGCATTTGAAAGTTTTAAATTCCAGGAGAATGAATTTGACTTTGATTATCACAAGAATCTTTAAGTGTATTTGTAGTGTGTGTGTGTGTGTGTGTGTGTGTGTGTATGTGTGTGTATGTGTGAGAGATGTGTGTGTGGGTGTTGTGCGTGGTGTGCATGTGAGTGTGTGAGTGTGATGTGTGATGTGTGTGTGTGGGGGTGTGTGTGAGATGTGTGTGGGTGTTGTGCGTGGTGTGCATGTGAGTGTGTGAGTGTGTATGATGTGTGTGTGTGGTGTATGGGAGTGTTGTGCATGGTGTGCATGTGAATGTGTGTGTGATGTGTGTGTGTGTGTGTGTGTGTGTGTGTGTGTGTGTGTGTGTGTTTGTATGTGTGGTGTGGTGTGGTGTGGTGTGGTGTGTATAGTCTCAGGCACTATTCCTCAGGAATTGTCCACATTTGTTTTTTTGAGATAAAGTCTCCTGGCCAGTGAGCTCCAAGCAAGCCACCTGACTGTCATCTGAGTGCTAGGGTTCTTGTGTGCCTACCCACACTGCATTATTTTCTATGAGTTCTAGGAATTGAACTTGGGGCTTGAGTTTTCAATGCCAACACTTTGCTGCTACATGGCCCTTGGAGGGCATTTTGTAGAGTTAGTACTTGGCCAAATAAAATAAATAAATAAAAAGAAATCAATGGCTAAGAAAAATAACAAGGATATTTGTGTAATGCACACTTATGAAGTCTTTATAACAGTTTTATTAAACCACTCTGGGTTGCTTTAAAAATTTAATCTGTCCTTTGATTTTCTTTTCCTTCTTTTTTTGTTTTTTGCCTATTTCTAAAAT
Organism: Rattus rattus; assembly: GCF_011064425.1. Lineage (NCBI taxonomy): Eukaryota > Metazoa > Chordata > Mammalia > Rodentia > Muridae > Rattus > Rattus rattus. The sequence goes on from NC_046157.1 coordinate 124,114,056, forward strand.
TAAACTATAGTTCTTTGAACAAGAAATAGTCTACTAGTAATCCTGACCTCTCTTTGTTGTTTGATTAAACAATCATAAAATTACCTTGATAGTTTAAGTCATTAGGGAGGGTAATCATTTTTTAATAATTAACTACATATATAATGTATATATAATATAATATATAATAAGTATTCAAATATATAAACACACATATTTATACATATATATACAAACATATAAACATATAAACACACACACACACACACACACACACATATATATATATATGGAGATAAACAGAAAAGGAGCCCATTACATTGCTGAAAGTTTTCACATACAGTTAAAATTTTCTCACTTTAATAAAAACACAGAGACAATCCATGAGACATTTCCACATTATCATATATGTATTATTAGCATACATTCATATTATTTTATAGAAGACTTTCATCTACAATGAAAAGTTTTAAGATGGAAAGCAAACAAAATTGATTTTCATTCTCTGATTTCCCAATCAATTAATGACATAGTAAGCTATCCAGAAATGCTCTACGTGTTAGCTGTCAGTCTGAAAATAAGACATTAGTTGTCTTTAATCAGTGAGTAAACCACAACTGGAGAATTACAAATTCGTTTTTAGAAGAGAAGAAAATAGCAGATGATAGAAACCTCAAACAGTAGGAAAGTCCCCTGAAAATGTCTTTGCAAACACAGAATGACAAGTACTTAATGTAAATAGAGTATAGAGTATTTGCTAAATTAAATCGCAAAGATTTCCAAGTCGTGCAGCTGCATTGAGAAAGGCTGTAACTATATACACACATGGGGTGCTTTCTTACTAACCTGGCCTGGAAGTTTTCCTCAGCCCCATTTCTAGGATGTGCAAGGCCTTCAGGAAATTTTTCTGAGACAACTGTCTAGATAACCAATTTGATTTTCAAAGTGTTATAAAGTTTACACACCTATATGAGGTGCCATAATTTCCTTGGTAGCACTTGATAAAGTGGAGTTGTTTATATATTTGTGTATTTTTGATTGTTACAGGAAAGATAGATTATTCACTAATCATGGCTCCTGGCTATTTTCACATCACCCAGCTGTGAGACAGAGGTAGCAGGGCTACCCTAATACTAATACCCCAATAGCTCTATGAGTCTATTAGAATTAAAGGAGGATAGAGTCCCTTGCCTTAACTCTGATATTTAATACTGGTTGCACTGTTGTTTGTGAACCTGAGTCATTCCCCATGCCACCCCATAACTACCAGATTATTGCGACTACCTCCAGAGTTGGTACAATGCTTTGTTGACAATGACCAGAGATGTAAATTTTGTGTAGCCTGTGCGGTGAGTCTGCTGTCTGTCATGTCCATTGACCTTAGGCGGTATCTGCCGCATACTTAGCACATGATCCACTCTAGTGTTGACTGAGCATTTACCTTCCACCACTCTACCCAGAGAAGAGATAGCTGAGGTGCCTATGGACGACATGAAATGCTGTCCAGGTCAGCATGGTCCAAGCTCAACACATAATCCAAGACAGGAATCTACATGTTTCTAAAGAGTCTGTGGGTATAGAAAGCAAAGGTCTGTCACAGAGATGCGCAAGGCTATGACATAAGCTGGGCAGCCTCTGCAGCAGGTCCACATGACATGTGTAGAGGAAGGACACTGGCTACTGCCCTGAGTTCTTGGGGGTTACAGAGTTGAGTGGACATGGTAGTCTAAAGAGCTGATATTCCAGCACATAGATGTGGCTCAAGTCTAGAAAACATTAGCATCCTGAATTTGTCCTGTGCAGGTAGAAGTGGCAGTCCTCTCAAATTAGCATGTGAGCCTCATCCTGGAGACCCTAAATCAGTCAATCATTTACCATCTCTTGGAAGCCATCTCTAGCCAGCATAGTTTCTCTCTGGGGGGGATATTTGCTTCCCCTCTGTATTATGTAGAGGCGTAGAGAATGCTCATCAGAGAAGTGGAACAAGGGCCTGGTCTGATGGGAGGCATCCTGTCCAGAAGGGAGAGAGGCTGCTTCCGGGTACAGGAATGTTTATCACCCGGAAGATGAGTCAAGGCATTGGGCCTTGGACTTAGCTTTTCTGCTCTGTTCATCTCATAGCAATGACCTCAGATGGTCCAGAGGCTTCTTGTTAAGCTATTGCTGACTGCCTTCTAATGCTCCTTCCCTGATGTCCTAGTTGGGCAAACTTCAGAGATGTGCTTTCATAATCGCTCTACAACAGAGGGCTGCAATTTTAAGAGTGAATGGCCACATCCTTAAGGCATTAGCATAAATTCATAAGCATTAACATTGTGTATAAGAGCTTTCTCGGTTTCACAGCAGCAGATCGGGCTCTGAGGAAAAGCAGTCAGCGCACGGGCTCTACACTGAGTAAACGCAATGTAAGTTGAGGCGGTTATCATTGCTTACGGTGCTCATATGAATTGATGAAAATGGGCAGCTGTCACTTCAGGAGAAAAATGGAATCTGGGAATCTTACTGGAGCACTAGGAACTATGAATTATGACTAGTAATCTAAACCTATTTTTTAAAGTCTAGTCCTAGTCAAAGAACAATGAAAATAGAGGCTGTCTCATTGCCTTTTTGTTCATACAAGAAACAGATAAGAAAGTATTGGTATTCTAAAGCCATAGATCAAACACTGTAGCTTAAGACTTTTACAATGGCAATAATTAGAAAGACATGCATCTTTTGTGGAAAAGTTAATACCTATTATTTCTTCCGTGTTGCTATGGAAAGAGATGTAGTCATTGGAGGATGGAACTTTGTCCCTGCCCTGAAGCAAAGACGAACTCCAGATTTTAGTTTACTTTTAATCTGATTTATTTTGCTTTCTTATTTTCCTCTCCCTCCCTCTTCTTCCTTCTGTTCTTCTCATTTCTCTCTCTCTCTCTCTCTCTCTCTCTCTCTCTCTCTCTCTCTCTCTCTCTCTCTGCTATTCTTCCAAATCCCCTTGAAACCCTATTGGGTCTAAATAGATCACTTCCTTTATGGGTAGTTACTTCAACTTGCTTTTTGAGAGAGAAATTAATTGACTCTCTCTCACAGCAGAGACTCCTGGAGAATCTATTTGTCCTAAGAGAAGTAGGTGTCTCAGGTAGAACAATGGATCCGACGCAAGCTCTGTCCATGATTTAAAAATCTCTGGGGATTATCTTTGTTTCAGGGATGATTCATTGCTGATGTCTTTGCCAATTCTAAGGCCACTATTAAAGAGAACAGGCCCCACTTGTATGCAGCTGTGACAGTGCTACAGATTCAAATTGTCACTAAGGAAAAGTGCAGGAGATTAAAGGAAATATGATTCTGTCGATCAGTCATTTAAATTTAAAGAGGAAATAAGAAGATGAATATGCATCTTTTATGATTTTTTTCTTGGACACATACATAAGAAAACTTTTGACTGTGGTTACCATTGAAGTGTGTAGGTGTGCTGGGGTGGGGAGATAGCTCAGTAGATAATAGAAAACACTTGCTAACTCTGTAAGCAGGACGACAAGAGGACCTGAGTTTGAATCCTTAGGCAAAAAGCCAGGTATGTCTATATGTGACTATCACCCTGGCATTGGAGGGTGGAAACAGACACTTTCCAAGAACTCTTCGACCTCCACCCTAATCTTTGATCAAGCAAACAAGCATGTCTCAAGGCAATAAGACAAATATCTATAGAAAAATACATCCAATGGCTTAGTCAGGCCTTTGTACCTGTACCTTCATACTCCATACACAACCATACATAACACAAACACAGGATTTACTTTGGCTTACAGTTTTACAGGTGTGAATTCATCATGGTGGGGAAGAGGAGTTCATATCGTGTTAGGTAGGAAGCAGGGGAAATGGTGGGAGATCACAGGGCAAGATACAGACCCCAAGCTGTACTTCAGTGAGCACTTCTAATTAGGCCACACCTCCCACGTTTCAGAGCCTCTCAATTAACGCTGTCATATTATGAGAAAATTAAGGGATGATGCCATACATTTGACTTTCAGGGTCTATGTTTGGAAGCATCTCCACTAACACTGTACTTATCTTCCAGGTGTCTGTCAATCCAATCAAGTAGACAGTTAAGATTGGCATCGTTGACAGGGCTGGAAGAAGGGGGGTTTAAATAACTTAATTCCCATCCATGCATCTTTGGGTCATATTATTCAGGATCCTTGCTACGTTCTTTTATGGATTCAGTAAAATTCACATATGATTTGGATTTCTCTGCATCTTAGAGAACGTACCGCATGTCTGTGTATGTCTAAGCCATGATTTGCTCAAGCTATTATATAACAACTTGAGAGAGATGATTCTGTGGGCCTGTCTTCTTAACTATAGGATATAGGAGACTTTTAAAGTCATATGATCCTCTCTGATCAATTAAAAGAAGATGACGATGGAAAATCAAAGCATGGAATGGGCTGAATGTGCCATCGTTTGCTTGCAGGTGGAGATTTGGTTAGGGATTCGGGCTGCATCGAGGAGAGATTATTCCCCAGAGGATACCCAGCAAGAGAACAGAGCAAGCAGCCTACCCATGCAGGGATCTGAACACTGGTGAGATCAGAAGCTGACACCTCATTTTCAGGCTCAGATGCCTTGAGCAGGGAAACCAGCCACACATGCAGATTTCTGCCCTGTAGAATTGTGAGCTAATAAACAAAAGCTGTCACGATTGGACAGAAACAGAAAAGTAATAGATTTCTGTAATATTTCTATTTGGGAAAATCAACACAGTAAGACTTATCAGAAAAGTGAAATTATATTTTTCTACCTACTTAATATCATTTAATTAAATTAAAAACAATAAATATTATTTTTAAAACTAACAAGGATAGCTTAGTGTATGGAGAACTCAAACCCCATTAAAGTTAGACGTAAAGGTGCAATATCTAAATCTAAAGTAGCATTTTCTCATTAATTTCCATTTAATAGATTCATTTGCTTATTGCTGTCATTCTAGCAAAGAAATTATACACCACTTTGAAATATCAGTGCATTTTCATGAGGGAAAATTCCAAAAGTTAAATAACACACTTCTATACCTTCGGCATGGGCACAAATGCGCTAGTGGTTTATTTCAGGCATGCTGGGACCCAGGGTTAGGAAGGTCATACCTGTTTGCTTCACTACCATCTACCGTGTGAACTCGGCGCCTCCCTTGGGTCTTAGCATACAGTCTGTGCTCAATACCGACCTGTCAGCTGAGACAAATGAACGCACTTGCTGTGAGTGTTGTCTTTTAAAGGCTTTATGGGTTCTTTCCACTCAGTTTCTCCTATCACTTGGTTTCACTACTTCAGAGCAATGAAACTTCCCATTAACACAGGTTTGCTTTGAAAGTCCAATCATCTCCACCCACCGCCGTTCAGCTTCCTTCCCTCTCTATCCTCGATATTTACAGAAGCTATTCTGGTGTCAATGGTTATGACCCTAGACCACACATGTGGAAGCCTGTGAACTGACTGCATTAGGAGGTGGAGCTTTGTAGGGGTGATTAGACCAGGAGGGCTCTAGCCACCCGAGTGGGAGTAATGTCTTAGGCCTTCCGTCATAAGCCAGAACGTGAGGCCTTTAATGATTCTCAGTCTGCTGGTATCCCATTCTTTCTTTGCCTTTAGAACCATGAGAAATCAATTTCCATGGTGTATGAGCCACCTGATTTCTGGAAGGACTGAGACAGTTTCTTTCAGAACTAAGCTCCGGATCTACCACCACTCAATGCTTTTGACTGACTACATGCACATCGTTTCAATGAGACCAAGCGCACTTCTCTCCTGAATGCTGGGTCCCCTGGTCTTTGCTACAGCAAGTTCACATTCCCTTTACAGGGAATTCTTGGCTCTTCATCTCAGTCTAGAGACAGAGTCTCCAGGTGGCACAAACAGCACGGGCTTGATGAAAATGCCTGATACATAGAATTAATGTTAACCAATAAAATGAAATTTATATTGAAAAATGGTTCTAGTAGATGAATATTCTTTATGGTGGCTGGATAATTCATGTTTAACTAAGTTCGTTTACCCTTTGTAGTCCAGCTACGAAGGCAGATGGGAAGACCACCCTGGTGTCTGAGGACGAAGAGTAATGACAAATATAACCACGGATGTCTTAGTTTTCATTGCTGAAGTGAAATTCTTGACCAAGTAGAGAGTGATTTACTTAGGTTCAAGGTCTCAGAGGTCCATTGTTCTTGGGTTTATTAATTCAAGACCCCTGGTGAAGCAGAACCTAAATGCAGCAGGAGACACCCACTTCACAATGAGGAAAACCAGGATGTCCTCTAAAGCACTGGTTCCCAACCTTCCTAATGCTGGGACCCTTTAATACTGTTCTTTTTCCTTTTTTTTTTTTTTTTTTTTTTTTTTTTGGAGCTGGGGACCGAACCCAGGGCCTTGCACTTCCTAGGCAAGTGCTCTACCACTGAGCTAAATCCCCAACCCCTTGTTCTTTGTGTTATAATGACACCCAACCAAAAATTATTTTTGTTGCTACTTTATAACTGTAATTTTGCTACTATTAAGAATCACAATGTAAATATCTGAATTTTCTTATGGTTTAAGGCGACCTCTGTAAAGGGGTCATTCTATATCTCCTAAAGGGGTCACAACCCACTAGGTGAGAACTGCTCTAAGCCATGTGTCAAGTTCATCCGGCAAGGTGCTACTTCCCAAGGTTTACACAACCTCCCGGAAAAGTGCCATGATTTAGGATCCAAGCTTTCAACACATGGGGCTTTGTTTTGGGGCACATTTCATATTCAAGCCATAGCACTGAACTAAGAGGTATACTAAATCATAATCAATATACTTCATGTGCTTTCTGTGCTTGGTTTCAGGGCCGGTCCCCTAAACCGTGACACTGCATATCCACATGCATCCTAGGGTGGGTACTTCTTTTGTCTATTTAGAAACTTGGAATTATTGATTTAAAGGCCCTAGGAAATTTAATTTACCAAGTAGGGCTTATTCACTAGGCTATTTCCTCTATGTCCTTAGGGTTATGAAGATAATTGCCATGCAAGTAGCCCTCAGAGACCCAGCTAAGCCTTGCCCTTCCTCAGAACTACAAGTATTTGCAAGCATGAAAGGTTTCTTTTTAACAAAGGACATCATGACCCTGTGCTAAATCTGTATCAGTTTCTTTCTCCAACTCTGAGTTTTGAAGGCTCAATTTAGCATCCAAAAAAATTGAGGCATGTTCTTCCCCCTCTGTACCTCATTATCAACGACAAAGAGTTGAAGAACAAATGTTGGCTGGCAATTTCACCATGATGCATGATGGAGCAGAACACAGACTTGCTTTTTGTCATATATGGGGTCTCCAAGTTATGGCAGAAGCAGATTTTTTTTCAAGGGAGATACAAACAGGAAAGAATCTTCCCATGTTTAGTGAACCAAGTCTATTCATCCCTGACATCTGGGCTGCTGCAGGTAACTCGCACGTGTCCAGCAATGTGCATGACAAAAGACGATGTCTTCTCTCACTAATTAACATGTAATTACCCCAGTGTAATTGGCTTATGCTCCCTTATCATATCAAATATACCTCAAGAAGAACAATCTTTTGATGCATCCAGAAAGCAACAAGAGGGAATGATCTTAAAAGATCCAGCAGGAACACTTTTTGCGCTTTATGTTTCCTAAGAAGGATGTTTGTGCTCTTAAGGCAAATCTGATCCTATTGCTAGCTTTCTATTCTGTTGTTTATAGCCTTCAGGAAAGCATAAAGAACCCCAGAGCCTTCCTCTCTGGAGATCAAGAGTCAGAAACTGATGGTCTGTGCCTGAACTATATCCAGCCAACAAGTATTGATATTTGGTATGTACAGCGTGCAACTGCTTAAAATCATTTGAACTACTTGCTAAAAATTAAAAGCCAGGAGCTTTTCACATTATTCAGAAACCCAAATTTTGGCTCTTTCAACGAGAAGTCTAACTTTTGACATCGGTGGTCTGGTTTTCCACATGGCAACTGGAGTTGGGTAGCCTTTGTGGCTTGTAGAATTCCTTTGTGGGAGTCAGGGAAAGGCATGCCTCCCGGCATACAAGTTGTAAGCTTGCCTCATCAGGAAGCCCACGTGTAATGGCTTTGCCACAACTGGCACTACCTGCTTAAGCTGTTTCACTTCTGTGCGAGCCCTTTAGATACTTAACTTTGCGACCGCTGCCCAAGCCTTTGGAGGGAGCTGCTGCCTGCCTGCAGCACCCTCCTTGATGAATGAGTGTGGCCTAGAGGCAGTTCTTTGATTTTTTTTTTTCCATAGAGATGGAGGTTCAAGCATTTGTCTGGCCTAGCCCTGTTTTTTTTTTTTAGAAGAAAGCTTCACCGTAGTGTAGAAATTATATTCACCAGAAGGGCTGCATACTGTCATGGCCTATCTACCTTCCAAACTCTCTTTCCTATCCTGTGTTAATTTTGATTTTTTCTTTTTGTCACCCTATGGGAGGGATCTGAGCAGATCATACAACTTCTCAGGAAGGACAGAGGAATGAGATTCCCACCACCGAAGTTTGAGGTGGACCTCATGAGCCATCTTTGACTGAGCGACTTGCAGGATCCATATGTCAACAACTCACTTTTACTAAACCCGGCCCCAAGGTGAGTCCAGCATCTCCTGATAAGGACACTAAGGACCCAAGGAGCTCCTCTGTGGCCTTCACAGACCTGAGAATAGTTTCCTCTATGGTTTTCAAAAATCCACTGCGTCTGCATATTTCTTAAAGCACTGGAATGACAACCCCGAGGGTAATTCCTGGAGTGCAGCTGTCTTTGATGCTGTAGGAGTGATACAGTGAAGTGGATGACAGGCCAGGTTAGAACTTATAAAGCATGCCATTGTTGAGGTTTGGTCTGTTGTGTGTATGGTAATTCTGGCCACCTCTGGGAATAAGGAGATCCTCACAGATACCAAAGGATGCCATGAAACTTCTTCCTTAGTTTGAAACTATTGGTTGAATAAAGATGCCTATTGCTAGTAGCTGGGCAGAAAAGAGTTGGGCGGGGCTTCGGTTTCCAGGTTTGGAGTCTGAGGCAGTGAACACAAGGACAGAGAAGAAAGTGAAGAGAGGGAGATGCCATGGGATAGATAGATCCTGAGAACATGGCTAAGAAGGCAAGTCCCAGGTGGAACATAGCAAGTCGTATCTCAGTGTTATTGGCAGGGAAGTAGAGAAAATAGCTTAAAGTGTTGATATCTGTCCAGCTCTAATGATGTCTAAGGCTTATAATAAACATAAAAGTTTGCGTCTTTTATCTATGGGAACTACATGATCTAAGGCAGCATAGAAGCCTCCAATTAATATTAAAGATTTACCACAACAATTCATAGCAAGCACAATCAGATCATAGCTAGGAGTCCATTTTGGCAGAATGGATTTCAGATTGTGACTGAACACTGGCACAATCTAGTGGTTAGTGGTTTTGTTAAGTTGGGCGAGTCACATGACTGTAGCCTTCAAACAAAAAGCAGTTAGTCCTTATTCTAAAATTATTCTATTCTATTGATTCTTCTACATCGATGGGTTCAGCCATGGGTTAAAAATAACCACAAAAAGAAAACAAGTATTAAAAGGTAAGACTTTTTTCTTTGTCTTCTATATGCTAAACAGTTTAGTATAACGATTCTTGGGTGAAATCTGTTTATTGTTAGGGCTTGAGAGATGGCTCAGCAGTTAAGGGTGCTTACTGTTCTTACAGAAGGCCCAGGTTCAGTTACCCATAATAGGCTACTTGCAAACACTGTAACTTCAATTCCAGGGGATCCACTGCCCTCTGCTTCCCCAGGTGCCTGCAAGATGGAGAGTTTGGGAATGTTCTCCACACATCTGAGAGACCCAGTCTCTATGCATTTAAATGAGAACACAATAAATGTTTGAAAATCTGTGGAGTCAGTCCTCTTTACCTTACCAGCTGGAGTAAATTAATCACAAACATCTCAAGCCCTTACTCCATTAAAATGGAAGTAAGTGCTTTCCCAGTAGGAATCTGAATAAGTGAGATCGTGCTTGTTCTAGGTACATAGAATTGCTAGACATTTGGGTGCTCAGCCCAAAGTCAAGGAAAGCTATAAAAAAATATTGGTTCTTTCCTTTCATTGTTGTGTACTGCACAAAGCACTTTACGAATTTCAGCAAATGAAAGATAGTAAAGGTTGCTTTGCTGTATGCATATTTAACAAATTGATTTTTACAGTGGAAAGTATATACATGTATGAACGAACATCAAGCCATTTGCTGAAAGTATGACTTCTTAATTGGGGCAGCTTGTGCTCAGAGTTAAAAATAATTTTAGAGTTTCAAATACTGTGAGATAATGCAATGGTTAAAATCAAGACTAAAGTCTCTGTAATAGCGTGAGTGTTCTGTCTGTTCCGTTTAGGAATGAGTTGCTGGCTATAGAATTCTTTATCTGGACACCTGGATCAAGCAGCACACAAAGGTCACAATGCCAATTTCATCGACTGGGTTTTGCAGTGCTGGAGTCTTGGGTTTTAGGGAAGGACTTGTGGTTGCTATGGAACTGTTAATAATGATTGCTGCCCGTACCTCCATTCTTCATACTCCCAATCTCCAATATAAAATCACTTAGATTTGGGCTGTAGGGCAGTAAACAAACTTTCGAGCAGGAATTAACTGGGCTCAGCCATTAGTGTCTTAATGTAGGAAACGACTTTCATTATAACCTTTACTTAACACTGGTATCTTAGCTATAAAGGACCCTCTATTTTCTTATAGTGGATGGAATCCTATGAAACCCAAACCTCACAGGGATGGGTACTGCAAGAGACTTTCAGCAGAAAATTAGTACTGAAAAAATTTGGATCTATGCAGAATTAATTTTTATCACCAGTTTATTTTTACCTTCATGTATAAAAGGAACTGGATTAATTAATCAAAAACTGGATTCTTAACTCTGAGAAGGTGTTCCTGTTGAACTATTTGTAAATTTAAAAGAAATAAAACTGGTAGAAAAGTACCATTTTTGCTAGTTTGTGTGCACGAGAGAGATTTGTGATCCGAGCTTCTAACTCCCGAATCATGCTTCTAAGATACAGATCTCAATCCTTATTAATGTGTAACTGATACTTAGGGAACAGTAATCAAGTTCTTTAGCTCCAGGCACATAAAGTTAGGGATGGTTTATTGGATGGGTGGGAAGAGGACATTTCTACTTTGGGGCTTCACAGCCTCACCCGTATGCAAATAATTCAACAATAATACAGGACAAATAGTTTCTATCTCAACAACTGCTACTTGCTCCAATCCCTACGGCATGTGTTTCCCAACCATTATCTGGCCTAATTCTCTCTTTTATTGCTTGTGATTTTAAAGCTTCATTTGTGGAACATAGAAGAAATGTGATTGGTCAGTAAAACTTAAGATGTTTGCATGCAGTTTCCACTGACAAGTATCTAGTGTATAGGAATAAATGAGAAAGCATTTTTTTTGCAATCGGAGGTAGAAATGTTTCATGGACCGATGAGTCCCCACCCCCTCAGCACAGTGACGGTCACTCCATAGAAGGTGCAGCAAGGCTGCTTCGGGTGCTGTGTGATGGCGGCCACGTGATCTATGGCACCACAGAGGACAAGAGTGTTTCTGAGGGGTTGGACTGAGTATAATAAAAGGCTCACTAGATTGAGGCTTGCCGGACTATTGAAAGCATTATAAGGCCTGCTCAGTTCTATTGAATGCAGATGGAACTGTCAAATTAATCAAGCTGCGGCAATAAATTCAGATGCTGTAGAGGTGGCAAGGCAGTGTCAAGAAAGTTAAACTTGAAGAATGAGTGTTGGGTTTCTCAATGAGATGGGGGGGGGGGGGGAGAAAATGGAGTTAACAGGGGAAATCAAGACTGACCCAATCAGCAGGACTGTTACACTCAGAGGAACGTTTTAAAATCAATTTCTTCTGCCTGTAAGAGTGTTTGGCCAAACAAACCGACATTGTTATATACTTTTTATTTTTGGTTTATTTAATCTTCTTTCACACAGGCATTGTTAGTTCAACAATTCAGTGTTTGGGGTTACATTAATTGCAAACTAGGAACAGAGCTGAACAAGGTACACCACCAACACCCGCTATGCATCTCACCCCTTTCTGAGGGTCAGGGTGCAGCCCAGGACTGCTGCCCGGTCATCTCTGTGTGTAGGATCACATGTGCTATTGCACAGTAAGAGCAGAGTTCGAGCCCTGGGTCTCCCATCTTCAGACTGCAATATGACAAAGCATTGCCATTTTGTAATGAAAAATAGCTAAAACAACGGTTTAGTATGTTAGACAGAACAAACGTTCACATGAAATAAAATACTAGCATGCTTTTATAAGCTAAAACATTAATAATCCTGTGGAGTTAATGTATAAATAAAATGTTACCTGGAATGAAATTACCATTATGTGTTAAAAAAAAAAAAAGAAACCCAGCATTTTACTGTTCTTAAACATGCGAGTTTGAATACCTCATAAACCTATATAGTTCTTGGAATGGAAAGGTCACTTCAAAGTGGAAAATATTAAAAATTCATTTGATTGACGTTCCCATAAAACAGTCCATGCTGCTTATTTGAGACTTACATTTGTTCCAATGTTAAAGAGACAATATCCTTTTGTCACAGAAAGATGTGTACTGCCATTTATTTAGCGAAAAGAATCACAGTTTTTAAACCAGAATATCTATCTAGTTATGTTATCTAATACTAGACTATGAAAATAATTGAGAAGATAAAATATTCCTACAAGATAAATGAACTTCTTTAGATGGTTAAAGAGCAAAACAGGTTTAAAACATTAGTATTTCACTTTTTTTTTTTTTTGGTTCTTTTTTTTTCGGAGCTGGGGACTGAACCCAGGGCCTTATGCTTCCTAGGCAAGCGCTCTACCACTGAGCTAAATCCCCAACCCCAGTATTTCACTTTTTAAGCACATCTTTTTTCCTCTTTGTCGTCACTCTTTTTGCCATTCTTCGTCCTCCATTTCTCTCACTTTCCAATCTTTCCATCTTAGTTTTCTACCTCAGCAGTCCCGGTGCTATTAGCTCCCTGTCAGCACAGTCTTTCAGCCCCCTCCAATAAACAATGGTTTCTGTAAGAGAATAACCAACTGACCCTTCTGCTCTATCTTTTGTAAATGTTTTCTTCTTAAAATAGTTATATTCTCAGCCTACAGACTTATGTATGTTCCATACCACATACTTGAAGAATAATCATTCACAGAATACAGTAAGAATTCACTACATTACTGCCACACTATTCAGCAAGCTGATAGAACGAGCAAAAAAAAAAAAAAAATCACTTTTTATAACTACTACCTTAAATAGCCTCTAGTTTTTCTGACTAAGCCAAAGAGATAGTCGATTTTTTTTTTAAACTGCTCCATTTCTTTCTTCTTGAAATCTTGGAGAAATTCTACAGAAATAGAACCTACGAGCAAATTAGAAATGGAATCCCTGGCAGTTTGCTTCTGTGATCCCCTGTATGTCCGAGGCTACTGTATGGTTAGTGATTAAGGCCTGGACAGTCACCATCGGGAGCAGGTGGAGATGAAGAGGTACAGAGGTGGCTTCCACGATGTGGATGCACCTGAGCGAGCTGCTGAGTGCAGCTTGCCCAGTCTTCTGGCTGTGCACTCAGGCAGTCTGATCCACATGCAGCACAGCCGCCTGGACCTGTTTCTCACTGGATTCCTCCATCTCCTTGGAGTTGAGCATGTAGCCACTCTCATAGCGCACCTGCTGGGCCTGCTGCAGGGCCACCGACTCCTCTTCTTCATCTTCTTCAATGGTCAGATCGGCGTTGCTGCCCACGCCTGAGTTGTTCCCTCTCAATGCTGACTTCTCAGCATCTTCTGCGCTGCCCTCCAACAGGCCGCTGGGGAGGGATGCTTCAGAAAGACCTTCTGTGAACGAGCCCTCCTCACGGTCGTCCTGCAGCTGCTCTTCCAATTTGGTCTCATTTTCTGCAGAGCTTTCTCCCTCTCGGACTTTCTTCCGACCAAAAGAGAGGGGAGAAACCTTGAAGGGGGAGCTTTTCCCAGATGATGCTTTCTGGTGGTTGGGCGTGAGCGATTTCTTAATCTTTTCTCTCCTCTCAACAGATACGATCTTTGTTCCCAGCTTGTTCATCTTTTTCTCGATGTTCTGGCGAGAAAATGCTTTCTTGAGGCTATCCACTTTCTTGAGGCTGGATCTTTTTATCTTTTCTGCCCTGCTTTCCTCCATCTTCTCTTCTGCACTATCTTCCAGGGCTTCCTCATCACGGGGCAATTCGTCATCGGAGGAGAGGTCCACATTGTGCAGAGTTTCCTCCAAGGACTTGTTCTCATCAGCAAGCTCCTTGCCTTCTGCAGTGCTGGGAACTGGCTCCTTCACAAACACACTGGCAGGGATCTCACTTTCTTCCTGTAAAGAAGGGCAGTGTGAGTTTATGATAAGCAGGTTGAACAAATAGCCCTAAACTGCTGTAACTTGGGTTTGTGTTCTAGGCAATGCTCAGGCCAGAAGCAAAGTGTGGCTTTCCAGAAGAGGAAGCAGTCGTTCTAATTTGGGTCCAGTCATTCACCTTGGGCTGGATAAGGCCAAGACCCAGCAGTGGGAATACCATGAAGCTTAACTGGCAAGGGACTATCAGTGACAGGCAGAGGGAAGTGGCCCGACTCATTCGTGTAGACCAGGAAGCTGCTCAGATAAAGGAAATAGAGTAAGTTATAATGCTGTGAACCCACAGGCCTCTCCTGCCTTCCTTCAATTCAAGGGAGGGGGGCTGAGGGTAGGGAGAGACGTTGGCTCAGCTTCTGTCAAAAATCCCACTACAAAGGCACACAAAAGTCTAGCTGGAAAATATATAAGGAGGCAAAGGAGAGAACTGGGGAGTCCTTAAGTTCAGAACAGGACAGAAACCTTGATTAGGTCCCCTCCTTTCCCACTCACACACCACATACCAACACACACACACACATGCACACACACACATACCCCAACACGCACACACACACACACACACACACACATGCACATGCACATACACACATATACCCCAACACGCACACACATACATACACACACACATATACCCCAACACACACACATGCACACACACACATACCCCAACACCCACACACATACACACATACACACACACATACACCCTAACACACACACACGTACACACACACACACACACAGTGAGGATTAGCCTTTTTTAGGCCTGCTCATGAAGCCTTGTGGTCCAGGATGTGCTCTGTGGCAATCAGTAAGAGATGGAGATGAGGTACGATGTGTGGCCGGGTATAGCACCAAGCTTCTAGTAAGAAGTGTCTTCCTTGGGCAATAAAGCTTTGGCCTCACAGACAGCTAAGGGGAGAAGAGAATCTATTCCCTTCGGGCTCCCCAGCTTCTCGCATAGGCAAATGTAGCCTTCTATAGAGTTTTGGGGGAATGGTAGAGCCAGAAAATTTGTCTCTAAAGTCTAAAGCTGCTTGCTGAGGGATTTGAATACAGACAGATTGAGGCCACATTGTGTAAGAGCACCTTTGAGTTTTAAGTGTTTCCTTTTTCTCACTGTTACACGGGAATCCATTATCATGGTACTTACACATTTTCATCAAAAATAATAGCACATGATGGAGAATTGTGGCAGGAAGCCTGGAGTCTTTGCTGGACTGCTAAATGGCTGTGTGTCTTCAACAAATAGCTTGATCTCCTTGGGTTCCTATTCCTTCCAAATATGAACCAGAGGATTTGACCTAGATTAGCAGCTTTCAAAATGCACTCTCAGGGCCATCAGGGGTTCGGCGAGACTCTAAGCAGGGCACAGATCCAGACTCCTTTCCACCTGTGCTGCACCCAGAGCCTCCAGATGACCTGATTGCATCTCGGCCAGCCCAGCACACTTGGAGGTTGAAAAAAAAAATTAACTTCAGTCTGTGGTTTTAAAAGTCTGTCTGTCCTCCCTGATTGCTATCTTCCACAGTGCTAGAAGATGCTACACAGGCTACTGTCATAGAGAAAACACATCACATCATAGTATTAAAGTATGCATCCTGTAATACCAACCTGCCAGGCAAGGAATGGTTGCTGACACAGTAGAGGTATGGCTGTTATGTGAGTAGCTTAACTGCTTTCTGATTGGACTTCAGGCTTGTTTCACAGGAAGGGATTTTATTCCTGGTACTGTAACTGTGGTCAAAGCCACAGTTTGTTTGGCTGGGGGAGATCACAGCTCCTAGTGTTCTACTGTTGTTACTTTGCTAAATGGTCATGATGTCAAAGTAGATTTTAAATATTGGTGTTCACAATCATAGACCAGACCCATTTTGATTCTTGGTCATAGAAACATCTCTTCGTCCTGGGCAGCAGTCAGTAGAAAGACGCACAACTGTTTGTGGCACTGAGAATAAGAGACTGAGTGCTTGGTCAGATCGAAATGGGAATCTTTATAAATCTCCCCCACCCCCCATGGCTCAGGAAACGTGGAGGAAGAGAGGTGGAAAGAATGTAAGTGTGGGGGTTGGGGATTTAGCTCAGTGGTAGAGCACTTGCCTAGTGAGCGCAAGGCCCTGGGTTCGGTCCCCAGCTCCGGAAAAAGAGAAAAAAAAAAAAGAATGATAGGAGGAAGAGGCGTGACATTCTGTCTTCTGTACATGTCATCGCTATCATACTCATGAACTCAGAGCAAGTGGTGATATTTTGCACAAGACCTGCCAAAGATCGGCTCACCCCAAATTTCAGCATCGTATAGCTGATCACCCAGGCCCTTAGCCTACAGGCAGTGGATGATTCTCAGGAATCCTGTTTGATGCGGACTTTGGAGGAGAATAGTTAGTTGGTCATGCTTGCAGCTGAAGTTGATTCTGACTCATGGGCATACACTCCTAGAACGATTTCTACCTTTTCTTCACCACTGTGTCTCAACAGGTCAACCCAACCACTCATTAATGAGCACGTTGGGTGCAATGGCCTTTTAAGAAGGGCATGAAGGTACCTGTAGTGTAGACTGCTCTATATGGGGCATGTTGGACAGATGTAGGAGGATGGGCCTACTTAGTTCTGTGTCTGGAAGCCGAAATGCTGGTGACACTGGAGAAAACGGACAACCCAAGGCCTAAGGGGAACTTTCTCCCTCTGGAAGAAGGATTTTGTTTCTGGTGGACAGATGAATATTACAGAAAAAGGTAGACTTACAGAAGTAGTCAGGGCTCTGACGGCTAATGCTGAAGCAAATTTCTCCTGGGGTTTGATTAAGAGCACTGAGGAGATTTGGCAGTTGTTGCTTGTAGGGAAGGATAAAACCAAGAGCTCAGTGAAATGTTATTAAAAGTCCTCAGTAGAAGGAAAAGGAGGGATCCGGCAGAAAGCTGTAAAACCTAAGCCTTAAGGTACACTGCCTATACCATAAGCTCTCAGGGTAATCAAAAGCTGTGGATTAGATAGCTTCCCATTCTTCAATTTTAACAAAAGGGAGAGAATTAAAATAAATTTTAGTTTTTCTTAAATGTAAATTTTATTGCCAACATGAGCTCCTGAAAGAGTCTCCTGGGCTCTGTTGTTCCTCTTCTCAGGCATCCCTCAAGGATAGCTTTGAGGAGAGAACATTAGAAAGTGAATTGGGATATCAGTGGTAGATACATGCAGGCTGCATGTGGGGGTGGGGGCGGGGTGCGAGGGAAGGCAGAAACCCAGTAGAACTCTTCTGGGAAATGCAAAAAGGTACAGGAAAATTTATATGAGAGGTCTTTGATGCCAATTATGGAATTAACCCAGCAAGAGTGGAAATAATCCAGAATATGTCAGCTGAGTCTTTATGCAGCTGGAAACTCCTGAACAATGACCTCTCAGCTAGCTGTTGGCCCTTAGCTGTCATTCTCATTACCTGGGAAATACTTTACTGGCAGCTATCTTACGTTCTGTCTACGGAACAGTGTGTACCTTGTGGCTTCTTTGGTCATCTTCTTTGAAGGCAACCCTTTTCCTTTCACAGAGTTGATTTGAAAATTCCCAAGTACACAGACCTCTTTCTTTTTTATTTGTTTAGAATCAGAAAAATACCAATTCCCTCCCTTCCAAGTCACTTCCTTTTACGAAGCGACGAAGTGTGGTGTTCCGCTCTTTGAGTGGTGTTCTATGGAGAATAGGGTCTGCTACAGCTGTCCCCTTACCTGTACACACTGTCCTCTTACACACCTCAACGAAACACCTTGTACTTTCGCATGTCTACAAGCGAGGGGACACCTCTGCGTCCACCTCCAGTAGTGACATTTGTTACCTGCTTTCTCTTACAGATTCCTAGACTGGCAGCTATTTTAAGAGTGAGGCTAAGCCCACATCCATAACCCTGCTGCTGCTCATGGATGCTAGCTCCTTGTTTATCTACATGGGATACGAGAGTCCCTGAAATGGCACAGAGAATCCCCGTGGTTTATTTCTCTGGGCAGCTCGATTGAGGAAAAGCCTCTAGGAGCAGCTGGCTATTTATCCTTTGTTTTCAGAAAAGGTCCTCAGCCACTGCTGATGTAGGAGTTCCTGGTTCTGACCTTTCACAAGGACCCTTAGGAGGTTTTCAAAGAAAAAGAATATTAAATAGTAAACTTCTAACATGTATGATGGATATGTGTGTAGCATACGGGGGGAAGGAATGGAACGAACTCTTGAGAAGTAGCATTTTCCTCGCACTTCCTTCGGCTCGTTTGCTATTTATATCGATCCTTGTGAACTAATAGTCCCAGTCGGGCATGTAAATATCAACGCAGAGAAACCAGCCAGCTTGCTGGATACTCTGTGGTTTTAAGTTGACGGTACACATCTCTGCACATATACAGATATGCAAACTTAAAAATAAAAGGTTCTGTGACCAGCATTTGCAAAGAAAATCAACTTTAAGTCATTGTAAAGCCCCTATAAGAAGAGAGAAGCCAACTGTTTGCTCTCCTGCCACTCACAAAAATAACGGACATACAGGGTGGCATCCTGCCGGGGTGTGACGAGCACACATTTGTGTCCATGGAATATTTTCTTCAATAGTATCTAAATACTAGTTATTAAAATGAAACCATGCACCTGACATTCTGATTTATAGGTCTCCTTTACACATTGATGGTTTTCTCCAATTTGTGTTCCTGGGGTATAGATTGCCGAGTGGATAAAGCCATTGATTAGAACTGCACCCGCAGGGCAGCCGTTGGTAGAATCAGCAAGTCATAAGAATAAAATGCATTAGTTATAATCCCTGGGCAGTCTTTCACATTCTGGAGGATTTAAAAGTCTCATTATTTTCAGTGTTATCAAGGGTTTATTTTTTTTTTAAAGATCACATTAGTTAGGAGTTCTTTGTTACACACAAAAAACCCCATAAATACAACCCAAAACAACATTGAATTATTTAAAACTGATATAGCAAAACTCATAAACATGAACTTTACCATAGTAATATTATAATTTTACCTGTTTCACGTATCTATCCTATAATTTCTCTTATCAATGAAGTGAGACCTTGGCAGTCGTTTTGTTTCTCAGAGCCTCTGTTTCCTTCCTATGAAATAAGGTTAAACTAAATGATTATTAAGAGGTCTTCCAGGTAAAAAATATTTGATTATGTGATTTTAACCTACGTCCCACAAAAAAGAAAAAACCATTTGCAGGGACAATGCCATGGTGCACCCGTTCACATCAAATGTATTTAATTCCACACGAGAATAAAAACCATAGGAGCCCAGTTGCATTGAAGAACATTTAAAAAGTGGGAACCTAGAGAGGGCATTTTTTTCCCCCAAAATTAAATGTCAGCTATAATCAGTTATTCACTTCTAGTGCCAGGGACAATGCTAACATTTACTAAGTATAAATAATAACAATAAGAAATAGTATTTTTTTAATCATAAACTAAAAGGGCACTGGATAAGTACCATGACAAAACCAATATTCTGTTAAGGGAACATTGACCTGTGATACAAACATGGAGAGTTCCCATATGAAGGTATCTTTGATAATTCATATTCCCGCTTCTCTCCAGTCCACACCAATTGAACAGCTTTTAGAGGAGTGATTTTGGATAAAGTACTGTCTTTAAACTAATCTATTTAAAATCATCAGGAGATTTAATTTTTAGCGTACTTCTAAACTTCTAGTTTCATAAAGGAAGCCAGTTGATGAATGTTTGAGCGCCTTCACAAACTCACATTTTCAGAAAGGGATCTACAGCAAGTCTGTAGCTCTGCCCTGCCTTTTAATCCAGGTTGCTCTCCATGTGGATGGACTGCAAGAGTTAATGCGCTCTCATTTTGTCTCCTGGCTTTGACATGATTCTCAAGCTGCTTTTTCAAATAGTCATTCCTAGAATGATCTGAAGACATAAGTGGCTTCTCACCCCCAGGACCAGTTGCTGTGAAGTTCATGCAGTCCCTCTAATCAACAGAGAATTTTCTTTTAACTCTATGTTGTAACTTGTTTTAGTAAAAGATAGGCATGCTTCCAAGAAATGTTAAATGTGGTATTCCTTTAGCATTAATATTTTTCCTTTTTTTTTTTTGTTTTTGTTTTTGTTTGTTTTGGGGACAGGGTTTCTCTGTGTAGCCTTGGCTGTCTGTCCTGGAACTCACTCTGGAGACCAGGCTGGCCTTGAACTCAAAGATTTGCCTGCCTCTGCCTCCCAAGTACTGGAATTAAAGATGCATACTACCACTGCCAGGCTTACCATGAATATTTTGATCATCAATCCCCACAAGCCTTATGTTATTTATGCTGGTTTATGTCACATTATATGGAGCTCAAATATTATGTTGAACTATTGCCAAAAATGTTTTTAAAAAGTGCTGAATTTCACTGGGATTTTCAAATATATCTCTGTGTTCAAGGGGGGATAGTTTCCTCAGTTTTTAGCTACTGATGGCTATAATTTGAAGTTATCTCTAAGGAATTAGATACTTAAGAGCTACGACTCAGTTATTGAAACTCAGATTTCAATAAATACATGACATGCTTTAAGTAGGATGGATTTAAAACAAAGTTAGGAATTAAAAGTCCAAATGTGTAAGAATCTTACAAATCATCTTACACACACACACACACACACACACATTCACACTCTCTCAAACATATATTACTCACATATACTCACACACACATACACACAGATATATTACTCATATATACTTACACACACATACACACAGGTACACATTCATACATATTTGCACACACAGAAACACATATGTACAAGTGAAAACACACACTCAGGTAGATTTGGGATGATGTGACAGGATTCCACAAACTGTAAACATAGATATCCTTCTCAACATTATAGTACCAAATATGCACAAGTCAAGGGACAGATTATCTTTTTGAACATTTCTCCCATTTTTAAATATTTATCGCTCTAAGCCAGAAAAGTGCTGAAAATAACAATTTTTAAAGACACAAGTGCTATCAATACACTATATGAACACTCCTCTTGTTTTAAAATATTTATTGTCCTAAGCCAGAAAAGTACTGAAAATGACATTTTTTAAAGGCACAAAGTGCTATCCATGCAGCATATGACACTCACATTCTCTGTGGGTCTGGGATAGTCCCATTCTGCCACACTGGGAGGTATGTGCTGATTCTAGAAGGACCTATTTGAGAGTAGTTATTTTGGATAAGAGTCATTTGCTTTCATGGATTATGATATAATGCTCATTCTGACATGATGGTAGCCGTATAGTGTGTGTGTGTGTGTGTGTGTGTGTGTGTGTGTGTGTGTGTGTACACTAGCAAGCCTCAACCAAAAAGGGATAAACAAAGCTATTTCAAGATCCTCAGAAAGGTAGGGTCAGTTTTGGGTCTAACCCAGTAGAAGTGTAGCTGCCTGTCTCAGTCCTGTATTTCAGAGCCATGGAGTAATGGAGTCTACTCAATGAGTACTTCCACCATGCAAGTCTGTAAGAATCATTTTACATATGTCATTTTCTTTATTCCCCACTCATGGGAGAGATATGAACCAGAAAGCACCAGTGTTTAAAAGCACATATTCTGGGACCAGTTAAATGTGACTTTGAATGTCATCTTTATCACCTATGTGCACCCTCAGACCAACTACAAGCACTTGGAATCCCAGCACCTTCACCAGTAAACTGGGGATCGGCCAGGAAGCAGAGCATGAGCCTTACAGTGCATGCCGGGTTTATCAAGACGGCAGCTACTTCATGCTCTTATTAGTAGCTTCTGTTTACAAGGAGAAGCAGGGCCTTCCAGATATCAAATGTGCCAAAGATCAACATGGTTGGCAAGGGAAGAAGTAGAATTCGAGCCAGTGTCTGTGTGACAATTTGTCTTCCCACTCACTATCCTGGACTTCACTGTAATGAAAGTTGTTTCAGCCATTAGCATAATTGGTACCCTATTAAGACCCCTATTTTAAGAAAGAGACAAAACACCGAAGACGACTGCAGTTACATTCTGTTTTTCAAATAATCATTTTGTGTTTTCAGGACTGGAATTGCCTTTAGCTAGTAGAGGACCTGCTCTGGGTCGGGAAAGGTCTGGTCAGATGCTTGACGCTCCCTGTCTTCCACACTGTTCTTTACAGCTGTTGGAGGTGCTTATTAACAGGCCTAGAACAGCTTGAACACTTTGCTTTGGCTGCCCATAGTTTCTGGTTCAGACTTGAGCACCCCTGTGTCACCATCTCATCACTATGGGGAAAATTCTTACCATTTTTGATGGGATGTCAGTGCAACAAAACAAATGACTTTGTCAGGCCCCCATCAACAAGACAAGCCTTTAACTTCCCCAATAGTCGGATTCACAATTCTCTTGAACATATAGTCATTTATCTCCTTGTCTCTCCTTCTCACACCTGTAGAACATTCGTTTCAAAACAAAAACTAAACCTCAAAATCCTTATTTTCCTTTACAAGACAAACACTTTCCTTCCCTCCTTAATGAATAATGAGATAGGGTCTGTCGGATTCATACTGAACGAAGTGAAGTTTCCTTTGATGGGCCTGTATGTGTTCTGTTTTGTCTCGAAATCACTAATTTAGAAATGCCTTCAGAGCTAAGGCTTCTAGGCTCTCTCAGGTTAATAAAGGTAGGATCTTAGATCCTGAGGTGGCCGACCAGAGCTCTTTCCAGTTCAGCTGCTTCCTGAAAAGCTATTGCATCTGCATTAAAAGCCTAAAAGTCTCCCAACTGCAGAAAGCCCGTGAGACACAGGAGCGTCATTTGTCTGGACCTCCCAGCTCTCAAGTACAATTTGGAGAGGACACAAAGACAGCAAGATGAGTCTTTCCTTTTATGGTGATAGGCAGGCTGGAGTCCTAACTTGGCAGAGTAGATTCATTAGGAAAAAGAAGGCTCCTACGGTTTAAATCCGAGTTTCTAAATGTCTCTTGGGAGATGAAGGCTCTCCCTGTACGCTTTCACAATCTGTTGGTTATAGCCTCTCCCATCCATGGCTTTGAAAGTCTCTCCTATTCACAGGATCATAAGGAGACAGCCCTGAGGCAGGATGGATGCTTCCTGGGGCCTGGTTTGGCTCAGTGCCATCCATGGAAGGGCTTCCAACATTAGGCAGGGTAGCCCTTAGATTTACAGATGCCCACCACTTGGCTGAATGCAATCTTCCTGTCCCCAGATAGCCTTTGCTACATAAATTGCATCATTGATACATTTAAAAAAAAATTAAGTGGCCTTTTCATGGTAAGGCAACTATTTGAAGGGGAAGACATTCAAGGCTGGTCTTTGTGACAACCACTGATAATGTTTCTTCTATTTCACTTTGGAGTTAAGTCCTGAGCAATGAGGGAACATATTTAATGTGTTTGTAAGGAGTTATACTTTGCTTCACACTTTTATTTGCATCATTTTCTAGAAAAGAACTGGAGATTGCTTTGACAAAAGCTGACTTAAAGAGTAAGACAAGTTCAACTTTCCATTCTGGTAATTTCCCAAACACCAGGGGCCCTTGGAAAAAGGATGGTTTAAAGGTTGTATGTGTCTTGGTCAGAGTAAAAGAAAACAAATCCTTCATATAGTTACCTCCCTTCCGCTAAGGGTTAATAAACAGCCACTGGATTAATTTGCCCTGTCCAGCCAACAGCTGCAGCCACAGCCACTCGTTCCGAATGAAAAGAGACAAATGACTTTAACTAGAGTGGGTCCCTGCACCTGCTCAGCTGCCCACCCTTAACCAAGTGCATCAAGGTGTTCACTGACAAATGTCCCCAGCCTGCCAGACCCACAGGCGTTGCCTGAAGGATGGGGGAGATTCCAACCCTTACGGCCACATTTCACAGTTGCCTGGGCAGGCAGCAAGAGGACAAAGCTGTCTATGTGTGCGAAGCTTGACTGGTAGGGCAGATGGGAAGACGGCCTTGAGAGCTCGGAGGACTGAGCCCAAGTAGGTGGAGGTAACCTTGGGGACACTGACCTGGAAGATGAGCACTTTGAAGTGGTTGCGTCGGAGGAGTTGGGCGTGGTTGTTCTCCAGCTTCTTCACCTGTACACACTGCTTCTCTAGGCGCTCCCGAACAGCACGCGTGTGAGCGCTGACCTTGCGAGACTTCTCCAGCAGCTTGCTCACTGTGTTGCTGGTGGAGGCCTGGTACTTGGAGAGCTTGGTGAGGTCGTTCTGGATGCCCTTCACCGAGCCCTCCAGGTTGATCTGCCGCTGCTCCATGTTGTGCTGGTTCTCCCTCACGGCGTCCAGCATGTTGACCAATTTATCTAGGAGAGTGTGCACGGTGACAGCATTCACCTGTGAGTTGTCTCGGATGGCCTCCTCTGTGGACCCCAGATTCAGGCTGGGGCTCGGGGTGGAGGAAGGCATTGGGCTGGGGTTGGATGGCTTCTCCTGGAGCATGTCTGTATTTGGGTGCTGGAACTTTTCTGCCTGTGCAGCGTCCTCTCCCATGGCTGGACAGATGGAAACCTACTTCCCTCGCTGAAAAGTTTCTTGCTCGGGCGAGAAGCACCGGAGGCTGGTTGGTCTGAAGTGAGCACTGCTCTCTAGGGCTAGCAGATGGTTAAGCTGATCAGGGGAACTGCATTCCAGCTGCTCTTAAAGGCTGTACTCCACCCAGTGGAAGGCAAAGGTTACAGGACCCACTCAGGGTTCAGTGACAAGCACACACTTCCTAACCACACTCCTCACAAGCCGGAGCTCTTTTCTGCTGTAGTTTTTCTTTCCTACACCCCTTCCCTTAAAAAAAGTTCAATGCCATATTTCAATCATGAGTTCATTTAGAGGCGGAGAGAAACATGTTAACTTGGCAGAGCTCCCGAGCCTCTGATTGGCTAGAGCTAGTAAACTTTTCTCTGGCTGCTATGTTACAGAGCGCCTGTTTTTTTTTCCTGGATACAAGTTATTGTAACAGAAAGAATTGTTTGCTTTTGCCCCAGAGCTGACTGATAGGTTGCAGAACACCGAGTGCCCTTAGGGGAGACATAGAGTTGAAAGGTCTGTACTGCCAGGTTTGTGCTGTTAGTTTCTCATTTGCAAAGCCCAGGAAATTACTCCAGGACTGACAAGGAACCCAGCTTGGTGTCCTGTCTTCTTGCTGGATGGGATGCAGTCCAACTTGAGAGAGCTTAGACTCAGGAATGTTAAGATAAGTGACATTGCATACTGTGAATTGTTACATAAGAGGTGGAAATCTTTTGAATAAATGCATTTTTAGAATAGGGAAGGTAAAACCCCTTTCCTCAAGTCGTCCCTTTAAAACAAGAAAGTGCTGGTTTGTCTCCAGTAATTCTGAATTCATGTGGAACCTTTCTCAATCCCCATCTTTGCGAGGCATTTATTGACATAAGCCCAGAAGTGTGACTGCAAGCCATTTTGAGTTGGAGTGGTTCTAATGCTTGACATTTCCAGATTCTTGCTCAGTGAAGTGGCACACCTGTTCTCACATGTGGCCCTCCTTAGTCGGGCCCTTGGGATGTGGGACTCCTTTCCTAAAACGACTTCACATGCTTGAATAGGTCTTAAATGTATCCAGACTGTGAAAGTGATTTTGGCAGGAGGTTTGTGACAGGCATGCTACCAAGGACTTCAAGAACAAATGTTAGCTCTTACTGGGCCAGGGACTGATCATGGGACAGTGCCTTTCTTAATGTAAGTAAACCAAAGAAACACTGGCTCTGATGGTGACATATTCACTGTTTGTTTTATCCTCAGTCGTATGTAGTATTCACAGAGCATGGGCCAGGAGCCTCAGTGAGTACCTGCTCATTACGAAGATGCATTAAAGACATTATAGAGGCTCCCCATTTCCTCAGATAATCGGTAGCCACAATCACACACTTAAAGTGAGACCTTTAGAAACAACAATTACAAAATGCCAAAAGAAAATTTGATTGCTTGTGCCTTTTAAGAATTTTAAAAATTTCTGAACCATACAACTTATATTTTGTGTATTTTAGTCGGACAATGATGTGTTAAATATTGAAACAAAACAAAACAAATAAAAGCATGATTCTGGTGTTGATTTTCAGCAGCTTAATTTTCTAACAGAATTATATGTTATCATGATACCATGTCCTTTTACATTTGACACTTGTGGGCAAATCATAGAGTGTCATTATTTCAAAAATATTGGAGGGCTTTCTCGGTTTTCCAAGGGCCTCTCTAAATGGTGACATCCCAGTCATTTCCTCTGAAGCTCTTATGCTTTCATTCACACAGCTTTCTTCTCCCAAATGGTAACTACGACAGCTGCAGATTCTCATGGGCTCTAGGATTCAAGGGCTCCTCTGACATAACCTTCATCAATTTCGTGATTTCCTATTTTGAAAGATTAGCAATTTCATCTTATAATCACTTCACTCTGATTTTGCATTGATTCACACGAATTTTTGCCTTGCCTTGTTGGATATCGTTCAATCAGATAGATGGATTAGAGCGAGGGCTGTGAGATACTAAAGCACAGAAGCTCCTTTTCAAATAAGAAGGTTTATATGTGAATTATTTGTTTGGTTGAGACTGGTTTCTCTCTGTGGCCCAGGGTGCTCTGAAATTCGAAGCAGTGCTTCTTAGACAGGATTATAAGCATGAACCATTATGCCTGTCTCTGGACTGATTTGTGTTTTAAGTTAATCTTGAATAACACAAATGGTATTTCAACCAACGGTCTACGGGTTTGTAACAAGCCAGCTGAAGACTCAGTGGTTTACAGTAAGAACCACACCAGTCTCTCATGTTTCTTTGGTTTTCTTGGCAACACTCAACTGGAACAGTCATCTTTGCCCTACTTGTTCTTGCAGCTGCAGTTTGAGGTAAGGAATCCAAATAACATGGCCTTATTCATACCTGGACCTCTGCTGAGCTGACTAGAACTCTCTTTCCAGCTACTTAGGTTCTAGAAACCGATTTCTCTAGCAGGGAAACTAGGTTTCTTTACATGGTGCCTTAGAGTTATAAGGAATTAAAAGCGAAAGCTATGGATAGTTTTAAGGGCAGGATCTGAAACTCCCAGTGTGGTATATCCACAGCGTTCTGTGGCCCGAGCAGGCCATACATCCAGCTCAGATTCAGAGATGGGGAACTGACTTCACCACTTTCCCATCCTCTAGCAAGTGCGAGTGTCACAGGAGAGATTATTGTCACCATCTTTGGACAAGATCTACCATGATGTAAATGCACTCTCCAAAAGGACTGTTGCAAATAAAAGGCTGTGGTATTGTGGAAATTATGAGAAGCTATGTAAAAGAAACCCTTTTTGTCCTAAAAATTAAGTACAGAATATAGTACCAATGGTAAGCTAGAATTTGAGATAACTCTGAGTTAAACTTCTCTCTTGTGTTGCCCCAAACCAAGTCTTACATCTATCTGAGAGAAACTGGTGTAGAGCAATCAGTTTTAGAAGAATTTAAACAAGTTAAACCTTACATTTTTGTACAGTTCTTTACAAATTAGGTAGTCTATAGACTTACAGTGCAATGAGCAATGAAGAGGATCTTGAATGTTTCTGAACATGTGAGTGTTATGATTAATAACAGTTTTTGCGACCATTAAGTGTGGGATGGGAAGTTTATGATTGAAAACGAGTATTGAATGGGAAGTAAATGCTAGGCCCTGGGGTGCACAAAGATGAGCGAGTGGCACCTCTTTTTCTACTCTTAAGCACTTCCTTAGTGGAAAAACCAGGCAGCTGGAGAAATATAAGGTCTACAAACCGCATAACTTAAAGAAAAGAAAGGTTTATCTGACCTCAAGATCCATCCTGGAGGAGAAGCCATGGAGGTCGGTATGGCTCTAGTTGTGGAAGCAAGAGCATGAAATAGCTAATCACATTAGAATCAGAGTAAGAATCTGTGAGAGATGAAACGGAGTGGATCTTTGTTTTCTTCTTTTTATTTAGACCAGACTCTAAGTGGGAAAGGTAACAATCACTTTATAGTATATCTTTACTCCTCAGCAAACCTTTCTGTAACCCACTTCCTATACTCCTAGAGGTGTGTCTCCCAGATGATTCTAAATTCTTTCCAGTTTAAACGTGTAAATCCAGGTACAGTGCATAGAGAAGGTGATTGTTTTTGTTGCAGTCCACATGTCAGAGTATGCCGGGGTGTGATTAGGACTTCTAATTCTCTGTCTGACCAGCTGCCTACCAGTACCTCAGGCATCTAAGTCAAGCAAGCTTGGGAGTTTCTGTAGGAAAATGACCTCTTTACTACTAACTAGGGTTTTGATCCCAATCTCTATATGTTAACCCATTTCAATTAGCAATAATTGTGTCTCGGATAAACCCCATTGGTTATGATACTGCCACTGTGCAAAGCTGATGCCAGCCCATTTCAAACATGACAGAATTCTTGCTTCATTGTGCTAGCATCACAGTTAAACCAGGTTCAGGTCAATGTCTCTTTGATTGGTCTTTTCCATTTAGACCTACACAGCAATATTGGAATTACTGGTCCTATTCCTAGGATGGTAGGCACACTGAGTGATGGTCCTGTAGCAGTGACGGTCCCTTTCCTAGGTGACTAGAGAAGCAAAGAGAGCTGAGCTGGCTTTTCAGTACATTTCATATGAGCTTACACACTAGAGTTTAAAAGTCTTTCTAAAGTTGGCTTGTCTCTAACAGGAGTCAGACCCCAGGGTATTTGAGTATATTATCTACAAGAACAGTATAGTGGAAAGTCCATATATTTTATATCACCAAGTTTCATGATGTACTACAACTGACAGTAGGATTTTGAGACTATGCAGTTGCTTTGAAAGAATTGATTTTAGCAGTCTAAATTTGTATTAGAAACCCTCTATTAGTGTATTTTTTAAATTTTACCTACTTTTCTTTTATTTTTGATATTATAATGCAATTACACCATTCTCCCTCTAAACTGTCCCATACACCCTTCCTTATATGCTCTTTTCTTGTCCCTTCCCTTCCCCGCCCCTGCGTGCCCCCCCCAGACGCACCAGACACACAGAGGTACAGAGAGAGAGAGAGAGAGAGAGAGAGAGAGAGAGAGAGAGAGAGAGAGAGAGAGAGAGCGCCTGCTCAGTTTGTGTAGTGTTTCTTGTATGTTTGTACATTTCCAGGGCTGGCTGTCCAGTTGGATAATTAACTGTTGTGATTTTTCCTCTAGGAAAGCTGTTCTCCCACTCCCAGCATTTCTTAGTTGCTTGTTGTTTCTTGTGAAGGTTGCGGTCTGGTGGTCCTGGTTCCTCCCCTTTGTCATGTCTATTGTTTCTCAACTCAACTCCTGTGATAGCTGTCATAGTTAATATTATTAATGGAACACGATCTAGAATCATCTAGGAGACAAACGTCTGGGGATGCTTGTGAGGGCTTATCTAGCTTAGGTCAACAGAGGTCGGGAAACCCACACTGAAGGTGGGTGGCATCATTCCATAAACTGAGGTCCTGGACTGAATGGTAAGATGACGTCGGTGCACTGTAACCCGTTGCCTCAGTCTCCTGCTAAGACAATTTATCTACCGTGATAGACTGTTCCTGGACTCGTAGGCAAAATAAATCCTTTCTTTCTTAAAGTGATATTGTCAGGATATTTGTCACAACAAGAAGACAGGTAGTTAAAACAATAACACTATAAAGTGGAGTTTGTAATGACTCTTAAATTAAGAAAAAAGATTAGTTCTGGGTTTAATACTAAAAAGAGTATGTTAAAAACATAGGGATATGATTAGAAGGCAGTATATATGAAGAAAGGCATAGTCTGAGGATCGTCTGGCCATACCCGAGTAAACCGTGTGGACTCTGCATCTGTTATAAGGACTTGCTTCCCTTCCAGAGCACCGGGTTTGGGGTTTGATTCCCAGCACCTCCCAGGATAGCTGACAATCGGTTTATAACTCTAGTACCAGGGGATCTGATGGTCTCTTCCGGCCTGTGCAGGCACAAGGTACACTGTGGTGCTCAGACATACATTCAGGAAAAACATTTAGAAACACAAAATAATAAAAATATTTTTAAAAATTGTGTCAAGGGAGCAATTCATAAGGAGGACGTATAGAGACCAATGAGTTCCTGACGTATAATGTAGTTCTTACCCACTCCTTGTGCTGCCAAGGAGAGGAACTCTAAGGATTTTGAGATTACAGAAGGAATTTCCTTTTTTAAAATTACATTTAACTTTACTGTGTGTGTGTGTAGTGTATATGTATGAATGTGGATATGTGTGTGTGTGTGTGTGTGTGTGTGTATGTGTGTGAGCATGCTTGTGCACTCATGCATGTGCCTGCTTACGTTTGTTGACATTTATGTGGAAGTCAGAGAACAACTTTTTCTTGTCTCCAGCTTAATTTTTTAACTTTTTATAGATTTTTGTGTGTGTGTGTGTGTGTGTGTCACACCATGCATCCAATCCCATTCACCTTCCTGTCCCTCATATCTACCCTTTGCCCTTGTAACCCTTCCCCCCCAATGATACACACACACACACACACACACACACCCCAAACACCCCCCCCCCCAAAAAGCAAAAAAAACAAAAAAAAAAAAAAAAACCAAAGTCTAGAAAACACCTCACTGTGGAAGCTGTAGTAAAATATTATAGTATATCTCCATGGTGTCTCCAAGGCATACTCCTCTGGTCCCACATCTTTACTTTCAAATGTTCATTGCAATGAGTATCATATCAGTCTGGTTCAAAATCTCTGGCTTCTGTGACATCTTCAATATTGGCTCCTTTCCAGTTTTCCTGTTGTTGCCCTGTGTCATGGAGATCCTGCAGCTTTGAAGCAGCAGGACTGGCCCTTACACACATCCCAACCATTTGCAGATGGTATAGATTCTGAGGGTGGGCCAATTCAGAGCCCTGGGTTTGGGCCTGGGTGGCAGCTGAACCGACCAGTCTGCTGGCTCTCCCTTCTCGGCACCACCCAAAGGTCAGCTCTACTGTGCTGCCCAGATGAGCCACAGGACCCAATCTCCCAAGTGCTGCAGCTGGTGAGGGCCAGGGCCGGTGTATTATGACCCCTGGGTCAGCTCTCCTGACTATTGCAGGTGTGAGGTACAAGGGGACGGGGGAGGCATCACCCATGCCTCCTGACAGCAGACAAACAGCAGGATCAGGTCTCCTGTACTCTTACTTTTGAGGCTCATCTAAACTTCAACCATCAGGGTCAGCTCTGCTGTGTGTCTAGGTGAGGCGCCCTGTGTCATGGGGATCCTGGAGCTTTGGAACAGCTGCAGGGCCTGCTCTCTGGAGAGCTATAGTTGGTGAGCAGTAGGGATACTTCTCCTAAGTTCATGGCCCTGTGGCAGATTTCCTGACTGCTGGGGTAGGAGGCATCCCCTCTCTGCCACCCTACAACAGATGAATGATGGCGTCAGATCTCCCACACTCATACCGTTGGGCTGGCTCCTCCACACCCTGCCACCAGGACCAGCTTCACTGTATTGTCTGGGTAAGGCACAAGGCCCACTCCCCCAAGTGCTGCTGTTGGTGGGAGATGGGTACAGCCCTCCAGAGCACTACTGAGGGGCAGGGCCAATTACGAGCAGCTCCTGGACATTCACATGGTCCCTGGGAGCTGCCACAACCATGAACATGCATGTTCTCTAGTAGCAATATGAGCCACGAACATTGGCACTGAACCCCACCTCTGCATAGCCATGGACTCAGACATAGCCCTCAGTGGTAGCTCAGGCTGGTACCTCAGTATGGTCCCAGGTGGCTAAGTTGTCCACTCACAACAGACTACCCTCTACCTTGAGCATACAGCTCTACCTCTTTTCATAATGCTCGAGCCGCTCCACTTCTCTTTCTTTCCTATCTGACCATTACGTACTTTAGCCTGGCTATGTGGCTGGTGGGCCCATGGGTGACATCCTACATCTGTGTTGTGTGGCATGGTAACAAACAGGTGTCTATAGCCAACTGGGTCATGTGCTGAAGGAAGTTCTCTGGGTCTGAAGGTCTCTGTCTTCCTCTTCCTGTGCTGCACTGCCTCGATTTGATGTCATTTTTAGGAGTCCTAGGCATAAGACAGTTTTGGCCAAGAAGCCAGGCATCAATCTAGGATGGACACAGGGCTGCCACCTGCTCTGCCACTGACTGATATAAGAATGGCACCATCGACAAACTAAGGTGTCTCTTTGCCCGTTTCTGATAGGGGTGGCTTGTGTGTGTGGGTTTGAGGTAGGATGGAGTATGGGATGTGGGGGCTGGGAGGGTGGGAATACATCCTTTAAGAGTGGTTTCTTTCAGGGGCTGGAGAGATGGATCAGTGGTTAAGAGCATTGACTGCTCATCCAGAGGTCCTGAGTTCAAAATCCTAGCAAACACATAGTGGCTCACAACCATCTGTAATGAGATCTGATGCTCTCTTCTTGTGTGTCTGAAGACAGCTACAGTGACCTTATATACAATAAATAAATAAACATTTTAAAATAAGAGTAGTTTCTTTCCTTCTACTTTGTTAAGGCGGGGTCTCTCTTATTACTTCTGATTTACTAGGTACTTCTAACTGGTAAGGATGCTGGTTTATAGATGTGTGCCACTATGTCCAGCTTTTATATGGGTTTTGGGGATTTAAATCAAGTTGCCAGGTTTGGGCAGCAAGCACTTTAACCTACTGAGCTATCTCTCCATCCTGGGGTTTCACTCTTAATGCTTTTTCTGGCTCTCGAGTGTGCATAGTTTCCATGTTTCATTTTGTGCTTGATCTGTTGTAAGCACAAATCCTTCCTGAAGTCAGACAATCCACACATACAATGTTTACAAGTAGAATAGATGTTTGTGGACTTTCAAGGTCAGCCTTCTGATGTGAGGGCTTCCTCTTTCCTTATGCTTTCTCCTTACTTCCTCTATCCCCAGTTCATAAAGAGAAACATTACTTAAATGTTGGATAACGGGTTTATTGTCTAGGCACAAAAGGCTTTTTCTTTTAAATCATAAAAGACAGTTTCTTCTTTTAAGAATTCTGGTGCTACCTGAGACGAGCATATTATTCATTCATAATTCAGTAATTTATGTGCTCAACAATTAGTATTGAGTGATTGTAGGGTACTAGGAATAAGTATATATAGTGATCAAGAGACAAAGTCCCAGCTCTTATGAAGCATGCATCCTCAAGAGTGGAATTGTGCTAGAGAAACAATGAAGCAGGATAAATCCTTCAGAGTGATGTTGGGGATTGTTTCTAATGCTTTGATTTAATTAGAAATCTTTATATCCAAATGCTGAAGGTCCTTGTCCCCAATTGGTTTTTGATAGATCAATAAAGATGCCAGTGGCTAATAGTTGGCCAGTGGCTAATGGAGACAGAGCAAGACCCTTAGATTTGCTTGGGCTAGGATGTGGGAAAGAGGAGGAGAGAAAGCATCCTGATGTTTTAGGGGGAAAGGATGGAACATAGGAGCTGCAGGAGAGAAAGCTAACCCTAGGCCAATGACCAATTCCCTGATTAGGCCTAGGGTAGCAGGGAAAGGTTTAGGAGTCTGAAGAGTCCTGGAGGGCAGCATTTGCTATCAGGGGAAGCTTTAGGTGTGCTCAGCCTTTGAGCTATAGTTATAGCATGTCAAAAATTAACGTGTGTGTGTGTGTGTGTGTGTGTGTGTGTGTGTGTGTGTGTGATCCATTCTCAAATCCTTATAACTCCTGGGCAGGTGTGTACATGTGACCCACTGGGAGCCAAAGCAGTGTAACCCAAGTTACTGCTACAGAGTGACCAAGATATTGTCCTCTGCAAACCAGGGCAGAAAAAGCAAAGCTACTGCAAGTCTCCTGAAGAAAGGAAGGGGACATGAAGCAATGTGTGTTTTAACTGGGCATGTGTACACCCACCTAACGACTATACATTTTTTAGTCCTTTGGTTTGCTTGTTTTGTTCTTTGAGTCCTATAAATTTCTATTTAGGAATGTGAGAATGATACTTCCAAATATAACCCTTCAAAGAGTTAAATACATGATCCTGCTGGGGCACAGAGAAGAATACCCCCAAACCTAGAGCTTTGACAGGCTG
This sequence comes from Rattus rattus, assembly GCF_011064425.1. Classification (NCBI taxonomy): domain Eukaryota; kingdom Metazoa; phylum Chordata; class Mammalia; order Rodentia; family Muridae; genus Rattus; species Rattus rattus. Next base: position 124,148,448 of record NC_046157.1, read on the forward strand.
AGAAGGCTTAGCACCTACCTTAGAATTAAAGACTTTTGACACTGTCTTGTCATCCACCAGCACAAGGAGTGTTTCCTGGTCTGTCTGTCTGTCTTTCTGTTTGTCTTTCTGAAAAGTCGTCTTAGAAACCTCATGGGATCCACCTACTGAAGACAACTATCTTCTGTCTCATTGAAATTTCCTTAGCTGGGGACAATATTGAATGGGAAGAAAGACTGAGGTCTGCCAATACACCTGGGCAGATTTTCTTGTATACCTTTCTCTTCTATTAGGGTCCCACAGAGAATCACTTATAATCTATCATCTATTTGATGCCAGGTAGACATTGTCAGGATATTGTGTATTTCCCAAGCCCAAATGGAAAACATGATTTTCCTTAAAAATTATTTTATTATTTCCCTAAAAGTTGTTTCCATTCTCCACTCTTACTGTTCTTGGCTTCTGAACCAAGTTGAGCAAGATGGAAAACCTACTCCTATGATTTTCCTCTTTTGCATATTAATGAATCTGGATACGTTTTCCCTATATAATCTATTCATTGTTGTCTCATTCATCAAACTCCAAGAGTTTTGCCCATTCCACCTCCCAAAGCCACTGGTCACTACCTTCCCTTGTCCATATTTCTTTTCAATAGATGGCAGGAGTTGACGGACACAGAAATGGAAACCATTTCAGACTGAAGATAGTAACACTTTCTCTTCTCCTGATCTATCTTTTTCACTCAACAAACAGAGTAACTATGGTCATGGATTCTCCAGCCACACTTCCCAGGCCACATTTTGGCAGTGTTGTATGTTTGACCCTAGACAAATGAATCTTCTTTTTAGGTTCCAGTTTCTCATTATGAAGTGAGGATACTAATAATCCTTACAGGTATGAGTTGCTGTGAAGAATGAGTCAATGCTTGTGAAATGTTTGGGCCAGGGCTTGGAAAGCAGCATTTCTGTTAAACATAAAAATCATTGAAGGGTTTTATGAAGTCAACTGTCTCATTCTCTTGGCTTGGAAGAGATGATTTCATATTTTGAAAACATGCGATGTCTTATTGCATATCCAGAGTTAATGCCTCTTCTGATGTTGTTCTTCACTGTGCTCATTCCCACATACAATGTAGTAGATGTTAGGAAAATATATGAGGGTGACCAGCTAACTTACAGATAAATTCATCTACTTTAGATGAGCTATTATGTGCTTAGACTCTTAAACACTCAGTACAGTCTTAGACTCTTAAACAATGTGAAAGAAACGTAAATCAGGGCCATCATCCTGAAGAAGTTCTGAGTCTTCATCTGGGATGAGCAAGATTTACGTACAAGAAGCCATTAGAAGACAATGCTAAGCAGTACCTAGGGAAGTGTTGGCGTTGTGTCTTTCAGCTTTAGGAAACCACAACCATCACAATAACTTGTAGCTTTTATTTTTTTATGGCAGATTCCTGAAGCAAACAGGAACTATGGCTAAGATCGCTAAATTAAAAGGCTATCTTAGTAATAAAAGCTTTCCTTACAATACGGTGCTCAAAAGATATTGTCCCAAAGTATTTTAAGAGTATGAAAAAAAATAAGAATGCATCCAAGGAAGTAAGCAGATATTCCAGCTTTGTTTGTTTGTTTGTTTGTTTGTTTGTGTTTTGCAATGAGCTGACCCTTGAAGAAGCAGAGGGCTCTGGACGCATGGGGAGATATTTCTCTCGTCTGCCTCACTTATCCTCTGCCTCTTCCATGGTGCTATTTAAAGCACCTGAATGCTCCTCAATAAAAGAAGCTTAGGGATTCATTAGATCACACATGTTTCAGAATTTCATAGAACTTATTTTTAGATTATCATTCTTTTGTTTTTTTTTACATCTTTTTATTTTTACAATTTTTAAAAATTACCATTTTTGAATATGTTTTGTAAAGTATGATGAATGGTCAAAAAATATAATTTGTATTGTATTTCAAGCAAACACAGCAACAAATACACCAAGTCCCAAATTAACAACAAAGACTTCTTACACTGTCTTAAAAGGAAGTTATATTAATTTAGGAACTAGGGAAGGAAATTCCAAAGCCACTTTGGTAACCAAGCCTGGTACTTGTCAGGAAGCTCCTCTACATAGATAATTTAAATCCTTATCCTAGCAATATAAAACCATTTCCTCTCATTCTTCTGTTTTTGAGTTAATGAACATTCCATAATGGATTTCTATAAATTACATATAAATCATCCTCCTGCAATTTCTACATTTTCATGCTGAAACTTAGGATCTTTGGTTAAAGTAGAGCTATGTCTCTAGAGAAGCCACTGCTACAAATACTCTTTATCAAAAGTATTTTGGCAACACAGTGCAGCATGTTTCAGCAATAAAATACCTTTGTAGGCAAACAGTGGGGGAGGCAAGAGCCTTTGTGGGCTGTGTTATACTTAGAGGTACTTGAACCATCTTGAACTATCTCTGAATGCCAATAATGTGGTGATTCCAAATTCCTCTCTCACATATATTGGCTTCAAAGAACTGTTGTCTTAGAAGCAGCTGTAGCATTTTTCCAATAAAAAAGAAAAAAAGGAGGAGGAGGAGGAGGAGGAGGAGGAGGAGGAGGAAGGAGGGAGGAGGAAGGAGGAAGGAGGAGGAGAGGAGGAAGAGGAGGAGGAGGAGAAGGAAGGAGGAGGAGGGGAGGGGAGGGAGGAGGAGGAGGAGGAGGAGGAGGAGGAGGAGGAGGAGGAGGAGGACGAGGAGGAGAAACAACCCCTAATATTGAACAAAACAGAAACTAAGGCAACAGGCACAGATGACAAGAGCACAGGGGAGGGGCTGGCTAACTCTCCCAAGTGCATTGCCATTTTATCACCATGTACCCTGAGATCCTCTTTCCGAAATAATTGTAAGCTGTGACATAGACATAACCACGGTAGCAGAACTCACTGATGACAGATGTGATGTGTTAAAATGCAAAAGGAGCTTAGAGACATTAGGCTTTCCTTTCATTATTGCGAAACTAGTGTATTGTATTCCCAAGACCTTTTCTATTTTGACCAGTTTATAATTCAATGACTACTTTAACACATTTTTGCATAGTAATTATGTTAGTATGGTCTCAAATTCTTTAAAAACAACTTGGACAAACAACAAAGTCTTTCTTTGATCGTGGAGTCCTCCCACTCCTCCCAACTGAGAGGTGGTTTGACACAGTGTCATGTTCCAAAGAGCCGAGGAATCAAAGGGGTTGGCCTTCTTTTTCCATTCTTAACTGGATGGCACTGAGTACTGCCCATGTGCAGACTGGGATTGCTCATTTGTGACAGAAAAGGTTTTAACTGTAGGATTTAATTCAATTCCATAAACATTCCTGTTTCCTATATTTCGGACCCTTTAAACAACCGTGAGTGAGAAACTGAGAAAAACGCAAGGATACATTAATGATGAGAAGGAACTCTTCATGGAACGTAAGTTCAGTGGGACAGACCCAAGGATTGAGTACTACAATAACAGATTTCAGAAGCAAAGCAAGGCAAAGCAACGCACCGCACCGCAACGCACCGCACCGCACCGCAACGCAAAGCAACGCAAAGCAAAGCAACGCAACGCAAAGCAACACAAAGCAAAGCAACGCAAAGCAACGCAACGCAACGCAATGCAAAAAGCAACGCAACGCAACGCAAAGCAACGCAACGCAAGTAACGCAAAGCAGCGCAAAGCAGCGCAACGCAACGCAACGCAACGCAACGCAACGCAACGCAACGCAACGCAACGCAAAGCAGGACAACAGCAAGCCAGTGTTTTAGGAGCCCCAAAGCCAAGGGTAAACCGCTGAGCCTTTGCGTATCATGAACGATGTCCACCTGCATGCGGAGGGCTTTCCAAGCAAACACTCAGCCTAGTGCACACAGCTCATTACAGCAGCTACTTCAGAACTGCAGTGTCTGGAGATTGGACTTGCCCATTTCGCATTGCTAATTTCATTCCTCTGCAGGGTGTAAGAAATAAAAACATGGGAAGATGGAGTTTTTCCTGTCCAGGGACTGACCTTTAAAAGAATCAGGGCAGAGAGAGGGTAATAAAGCTGGTTGAAGAAACCAGTGTAAATATCCCCGACATAAGACAGAACTAATTTAACTTAAATGGAAGGAAGCCTGGTTTAACTTAGAGGAAGATATTATGTAAATTATAAAATCTTTATTTTAAGAGAAACGTAATTATATTATTTGCAAGGGTATGTAGTAAGATAAAATGATTGCTAGAAAAGCATTTCTTGGTGTGTTAGAGACTCCTCCTTTAAAGGAATTATTTCATGGGGGCTATCTTTTTGATATGTACCATATATAATATGTGTTACTATGTTTAATATAAAATGACTAATAAATATTCTTAATTTTTACCATATTATAAATTTGTTTATATACCTTTTATATAAGTAGTTCAGAGGTAAACAAAGTCAGGCTCTAGTTTTCAAAATTTATAAATTAGATCTTGGGGACTGAGGGATAGTGTGCACTCTGGTCCTTGACTATGAGACACAATGATCCTTCGGTGTAGCCAGACATCTGATAGAGGTATAATATCTAATATATACAAAGAACTCAAGAAGTTAGACTCCAGAGAATCAAATAACCCTATTAAAAATGGGGTACAGAGCTAAACAAAGAATTCTCAACTGAGGAATAATGAATGGCTAAGAAGCACCTAAAGAAATTTTCAACATCCTTAGTCATCAGGGAAATGCAAGTCGAAACAACCCTGAGATTCCACCTCATAGCAGTCAGAATGGCCAAGATCAAAAACTCAGGTGACAGCAGATGCTGGTGAGGATGTGGAGAAAGAGGAACACTCCTCCATTGTTGGTGGGATAGCAGACTGGTACAACCACTCTGGAAATCAGTCTGGAGGTTTCTCAGAAAGTTGGATATAGCACTACCTGAAGACCCAGCTATACCACTCTTGGGCATACACCCAAAATTTTGCTCCAACTTATAACAAAGACACATGTGTCACTATGTTCATAGCAGCCTTATTTATAATAGCCAGAAGTTGGAAAGGATCCAGACATCCTTCATCAGAGGAATGGATACAGAAAATGTGATAGATTTACAAAATGGAGTACTACTGAACTGTTAAAATCAATGACTTTATGAAATTCTTAGGCAAATGGATGGAACTAGAAAATATCACCCTGAGTGAGGTAACCCAGGCACAAAGGAACACACATGGTATGCACTCACTGATAAGTGGATAGTTGCCTAAAAGCTTCAAATATATAAGAAACAATTCACAGACAACATGAAGCTCAAGAAGAAGAAAGACCAAAGTGTGGATGCTTCAGTCCTTCTTAGAAGGGGGAACAAAATACTCATGGGAAGAAATACAAGGACGAAGGATGGAGCAGGAACTGAAGAAAAAGTAATCCAGAGCCTGTCCCACCTGGGGATCCATCTCATATGCAGCCACCAAACCCAGGCACTACTGCTGATGCCAAGAAGTGCTTGCTGACAGGAGCCTCATATGGGTGTCTCCTGAGAGGCTTTGCCAGAGCCCTACTGATACAGATGAGGATGGTTGAAGCTAATCATTGGACTGAACAAGGGGACCTCAATGGAGGAGTTTGAGAAAAGACAGAAGGAGCTGAAGGGGTTTGCAACCCCATAAGAAGAACAACAATATCGACCAAAGAGATCCCACCACAGCTCCAAGGAACCAAACCACCAATCAATCAGTACACATGGAAGGACTCAGGAATCACAGCAGCACAGGTAGCAGAGGATGGCACTGTCCAGCATCAATAGGAGGAAAAGCCCTTGGTCCTATGAAGACTTGTTTCCCCAATGTAGGGTAATGCCAGGGCATTTGGATTGGAGTAGGTGGGTGGGAGTGGGAGCTTTCTCATAGATGCGGGGCGGGGGAGGTATGGGAGAGGGGAAAAGGGGATAACATTTGAAATGTAAATACACAAAATATTCAAGAAAAATAAAATTAAAACAAAAGCTGTAGTTAAAAAAGCTTCTGGGTGGTTTTCTTAGTGACACAGACAGCGACAGCAATTGGAAGATGGAAGTGATAGAAAGTGGCCAAGAGAGCCACTTACAGCTGCTGTTGGAACTAGGCTTGGGGGTGGAGGGGTAGAAAGGTCAGAGTCGAGCACAAGCCGAGGAGAAGCTGCAGTGGCAAAGATGAAAAGTCTTCCCTGGAGAGTGAACAGTCTGGGGCCTGGACACCTTGAGGGAGGAAAGTGAATGGGGAGCCACGGCTTTGGGGAGGTTGACTTACATTGTTTGGATTTACTGGGGAACCATTTGTGAGTCTCTACTTATCCATGTTAACCAGCAGAGGTAGTGCTGTCTGGCGTCCCAGCCCCTGTGCTGGCTCCCGTGGCAGAAGCTGAGCAGGTGCTGGAACAGCACAACATAGGGATCCAATGATAACCTTCAAGAAGCCGGTAACTGTACACACTGCTCATTCATACCCTGGGCGGGCTTACATGTGCTCTCCAGTGCTTGGCTAACGGGTGTGTGTGTGTGTGTGTGTGTGTGTGTGTGTGTGTGTGTGTGTGTGTCTTATGAACCTGTAGTGAAAATGTCCCAAAGAAAAACAATGAATTTATCATACTAAAACCATTTAATTTAAAAGAGTGTACTTTATGTTGTGATCATATCACTGTGTGTGTGTGTGTGTGTGTGTATGTGTGTGTGTGTGTGTGTGTGTGTGTGTGTGTGTGTGTGTGTGTGTGTGCTTTCTTAAGACAGAGCCTTTGATATTCCAGGGTGGCTTTGAACTTCCAAGTGTCCTGTCTCTACTTCCCAAATATTGGAATTACAGTTCTGTGTAACTACACATGTTCATTGTTACTTTTATGTTAAAAATGTTGACTTCGGGGAACAAGAATCCTACTACCTTTATGATTTTTTAAGTTTTGCAGAGTAAAAATACTGTTCCTTAGGTTTCCCATTTTGACGGTATTTTATGGTACCACAAAATACAAAATTCTGTGACTTAGGAAATGTAAGGTCAGTATGTCAATGGCTTTAAAACAGATCCACAAAGGGCAACCCTTCAAAAACTACATGCTTACTAACAGGAACACACATATATGTTTAGAAGCTTAGAGCAGAAATAATTTTATAAAGCAATATTAAACCTTGCCTCATACAACAGACCAATCTTTCTTGTTGAAAATCTCAGCCAGAATCAAATAATTAGATTTCGTGACCTATTAATGGACCACAACCCACAACTTGGAAAGCACTGTGGAAGACCCTAGGTCTCCCTTCCTGACAGGCTGAGTAAACACTGACAGGTGTTTCCTTTGGGGATCTGCATTGCCACATTCCAGAGCACATCCTTCCCATTGGCTGAATGGGTTTGTGGGTAGTTACCTTCTAACTGATTCAAAGATTCTTTACTTAGCCCAAGTGTGCCCTTTGGGTATAGGTTGTGAGAAACACAGGACTGCATTTAGATAGGGGGACTCTTCCTTTCCTTGCAATAAGAGGACCTCCCCTGGTCTCATTAGCCTCACATTTACAAAATACTTCTTTCAATAGGTTATTTTGCAGGCTACTGAGCCACACTGGTTTTAATTGATTCTATTAACTTCAATTGTGAAGCATGACATTTGAATTACAAGTCAGAGTTGAAATTGTGAGAGAAACAGGAGGACTCGGCCTTAACCCAACCCCCACCCCCACCAACACCAACCAGGCCCTGAGAGAATTAGAGTCCAAGGGAAGGAAGAAAGGCAACTCTAATTAAAGAAATTCATGATTAAAGATGAGTTAAAAATGTCCAAATATAATTAGTTTGGCTATACAAATTCGCCACAGTAAAAGGGAACAGAAAATATGTCAGGCACATTTGCAGTAATTATGAATTGCTTTTGGATCAAAGGGCACAGGAGCATAGTGTGGTGGCTCTCAGTGTGGGCTGCGGTGCCAGACAGGCGCGGTTGAATCCATGTACTAGTGTGGAGGGACTAAACCTCAGGGAGGCCGAGTGGCCTTAGACAGGGGTCTTAGCCTCTCCGATAGTCTGCTAAAAGTGAATAATGAAGAGGGAGAGGACAGCAGCAATTGCACAGGACCACCCCGTGGGTTACACTGGTTATTACACGAAGCTTGCTCGACGCCTGGCACACGCGGATACTCAATTCATTCTAGGTATTATTATACTGCGCTGTAACTGACAGTTGCCGAGAGTCTGGGGCTTAAAGGCATTCACTTGGATTCAAGTCCCCGCTCCCATCCTTACAACCTGTACGGTGTTTGAGAAAACACCAGTCTCTTAAACCACAAATCTCTTTATTAAAAATAGTGACAATAACACTATCATATTCTAGAATGTTTCACGGCTTTAGGGATACCACACAGTGTATTTTGCTCAGAGCTCAGTGAGTATTGGAAACTAGCCAAAACCCGCCAAAGCTACCTGGCTTTTGCTTTGTTTACTGTTACTGTAGTTCTGTTGTGTTTGTAATAACACAGACCCGAGCGTATCCATCGGTGGTCTGGGCTGAGCACAGTTTAATTCTTCTTTATTGTCATGTCTTCCTCATAGGGAACAACATTCCACACCTGAAGAACCAAGTCAACACTAACCTTTAACTTCAGCTGACATATTCCCAACTCAGTACCTGTCCTGCGTTTCCACTGTGCAAAGTACTGTGTTCTGTAAGGAGCATTACTGCCCGGCAGAGGTGGGAGAAAAGCCGAATTGAAAAGGCTACTATAATTAGAACCTTTGCTAATGGCACTTAAACTGATTAATGTCCAATAGTACCCACTCTATTGAAGCATATTTTTTAGGCAGTTATACGTTTCTATTAAATTAAATCTTCATTAAATGAATGAGCTTGTGGGACAGTGTCTCCATGAAACTCTCGGAGTTAATTCTGTAATGATATGGCCACCAACATGGAGGGCCATTCCTTTCTGCCTGGAATGTTCTTTCCATTTATCTCCTGTGGCTGACTTTTGTGTTTGACTCCTCCTTGGCTGCTCTCCCCACCCGCTCTCTCTCTTCTCTAGCAGCTGGATTTTGTCTGTTGCACATACCATTCATTGGAATCCTGTTGTGAATTTACAAGGACGTTGTTGCTCACGTTCCCTAGTGAATTTAAAGCACATGAAGGCAGGTTCTTTGTCTATGTTATTCACTCTCCGTATTAACAACAACAACAACAACAACAACAACAACAACAACAACAACAAAGTATAACAAGTTACCACAAACTCAGCAGTTTGGCTCTACAGGTAAGAGAACAGTATTGCTGTTGCAGAGGATGTTAGCTTACAGGGAATTATGCTAGGCTCCTCCCCTAGGACCTAGTTTACCATCACTTGTCTCTATTACCTGCTGCTGCCAGGGGCAGGGGCAGGGGCAGGGGCAGGGGCAGGGGCAGGGGCAGGGGCAGGGGCAGGGGCAGGGGCAGGGGCAGGGGCAGGGCGCTTAGAAAAGGACCATTCCAGTTCTCCCTCTGTGTTCCCATGCATTCCTGATGGTCTCTCTCTCTCTCCCCTTTCTGTCCTTCTCTGTGCTCCATCCTCTTTTCTGCCCTAATGGCTCCTTCCATCTGTCTATCTGTGTACATGTCCACTTGTCTGTCTCTACCCCATTTTCAGGTCCTCATTCCTCTCCCCTCAAATAAACCCCCTTATACAAGATCTGTTGCATAGCATAATTTCTCAGGGGGACACCTGGACATGGGCCTACCAAGTACCTTCTTGCCACACTATATTTCACAACAGGATCTGCCTTTTGTTCTCTGTACCTCTATTAGGTGGCTCACAATTTTTGGTAGCTGCAGTGGGGATCTGAGTCCTGTAACCTCCACAGGTCCCTGCACTCACATGCACTCACCACCTCCACCTGCAACACATAGTTGAAAATCTTTAAAAGGGCTTGCATAGATGGATTGTTTCAACACATTTTCAAGGGCAAGTTCAGACTTTCACCATGTAGAAATCAAGATGTGGGCTAGACCCCCATTAATCTGTTATAAAGTATCTTCTAACAGCCTCCAGTCTCTTGTGGGTGTGTCACTGAAGTTTGATTACCACAGTCAGCTGGGGGGGGTAGGAGGTTGGTGCTCTTAGCTGCAAGATACTCCCTACCATTTCTTTTACACTTACTCATAACACAGCTGTTTATTTCTTTTCTGAATCTTTGATTTCTCAAAACCCTTTGTTAATCATTTCTATCTGGCTAGGCCAAGCTTACCCAGGATAATCTTCCAATGAACTTAAAATTAACTGAGTAGAGATGCTGGTTATCCACATAAAATCTTTTCAGTATTGATTCATAATGAATCAAGTCTTAAGAGTCAGGGCCATATGCAATCACAAGGAGAAGTAACCACACTCAAGGGAAGGCAATATATAGGTAATGCAGGACAAATGCTAGCATCCTAGAGGTTACATTTAATTTGCCTACTCATAGGTGATATCTCTAAGACCAATTGGCACTTAACAGATAAATGTTAGTGAAATAAGAATTGAGGCATCAGTAAGAAATGAAATTTATTATGACATTATATAATTGTGTGTTCAGATTTTTGTTGGTTATCCTTCATTCAGAAGTTTAGTGGTTGGATTGTCCACTCAAGTCATTGTCCTCACTGAGGGATTTATGACTATTAGGTGACTATTAGGTGTAAGTAAAGGGTGTATGTAAAGTGAAACTGGGTAAAGTTTGTTGCGTTATTTAGGCAAAAATTTTGCAGTGTAATCTTGGTTAATTATTCTGTTCCACAGTTCATGTAGAACAGTGATAAGCCCAAGGTTGCTATAGTAGAATGCACATAGAAGTTCATCTCATACTTAGTAAATCAGGAATAAATTAGATTAATAGCTGAAAAAAATTTTTTGGTTGTTAAACAGTTAATATTGCAGTCCCAAGTGTGGGAAGGAAGGAGACTTTTTGATTTCTAGGGAAACTGCTATAATGTCAGCTATGTTCTGATCATACCCGGAGAACTATTTGTGGGATGATCCTTTTCAAAACATGCAAGCAGTACTATTATTTGAGATATACAACATTGCATGATTGAGAAAGAGAATAAATGGTATTCGATTTTATTCCAGTTGCTGAAATACAATATCACCGTCTGGGTGGATTAAACAACAGTGATGCTTTTTCTAATGATTGTGGGGTTGAGAACCACAGTCAAGAGCAGCAGATTCTGGGCTTATTTGATGGTTTTCTATGAGGGGTCCCTTGTCTATAGCAGTTACACTCTTTCTTTCTTTGCATGGTTCTTTCTAGGTAGACACACATGGAAGATGTTCTGTTCTCTTCCCTTTTCTACAAGGATATCCACTGTATCAGATTAGAGACCCATCTTAAGTCAGACCTCATTTTGCAGTAATTATCTCTTATAGATTTGATCTCTAAAATCAGTCACATTGAGTAAGGGTTGTAAGTTTTCAGGGGACATATTTCTGCCTGTCACAGATAGCTTCAAAGACAGGAGAACATGGGGAGTTTTCAAGGAGGCTTCGGGTTTTGGATTTAGGTCCCCATGTTTGGATTTCAGTCCTATGCATTGCTTGCATCATATGGGCTTCAGAAGTAAAGAAATTTTACAGGCTCTCTTGGAAATAGAAAATACAAAGTGAGTTATGGGGACTTGACCTATTCAAATAGTGGGTCACAAGCTTAATCATCACCAATTTCACAAGAAGTCCCTCTTTCCTGTCACCCTGGTAAGGAAAAGCATGAATCCTTTCTGAGGCACAGTCTTCTCAGTTGTAAAAATGGAGATAGTAAGTATCATATTTTAAGACATGGCAGTGTGGAAAAAGTTAAGCCAGATTAACCAAAACATTCTTCGTGTTATTTTTGCAACCTTTTAAAATCATGGTTTTCACTATCAGAACCATTTTACAGATGAGGGAGCAGGAAAGAAACACTAGAAAACTTGCTTTACTTGAACAAACAAACAAACAAACAAACAAACAAAAACACAAACCAGGGAGCTAGAAACCTAGGCGGGAGTGGCCTCCCCTAAACCCTGATCTCCAACCTTAGTGGACACAGCCTACACATTCCTTCCACAATGCTTCTAACCAGTGTTGAATGTTGGCACAAAGCTATACTCGTCATCCCCAGCACTTACTGCATGGCTATTTAAAAACAGAAGTGGCCTGAGCAGCAGGCATTATCTGGTTGAGTTTAATCCTCTTATTCATTTTTATATACAACTTAATGGGGTTAAGATCTGTGAAACAAAAGGATACAACTAGCAAAGACAGCATGCTGATATTTGTCGATTTTTCTAATTGGAAATCTTGGTTTCTACTTCATCTGGGATAAGAGATTGACTTAGAAACAAAGACAATTCAGCGTAATCCCTTATGAGAGTGAGTTCCAAGATCCCATCTGTGCAGACACTGTTATGGACATTAGGTTTTCCTGGGAAAAAACTGAGGAGTCAGTCTCAGGGGTGGAGTCTGCCCCTTGGAAAGGCTCACTGGGTGACAGAGACTGGCTCTGTTCCATTCCGTTATAGCTCCACATGTGTGAGAATCTCTGTTACCTAACTCTGGAAGAACTGTATCTCCAAACTGAATTTTTTTTTGATATTTTATTTATTTACATTTCAAATGTTATTACTTTTCCCATTTTCCCCTCTGGAAACCACCTATGCCATCCTCCCTCCCCCTCTTTCTATAAGGGTGCTTCCCCACTCACCCACCCACTTCTGCCTCCCCACCCTGGCATTTCCCTACACTGAGACATCTAGCCTCCACAAGACCAAGTGCCTCTCCTCCCATTGATGTCCGACAAGGCCATCTTCTGCTACATATGTGTCTGGAGCCATGTGTCCCTCCATGTGTACTCTTCTTCAGTTGGTGGTTTAGTCCCTGGGAGCTCTGGTGGGGTCTGGTTGGTTGATATTGTTGCTTTTCCTACGGGTGCCAAAGCCATCTCCTTCAGTCCTCTCTCTAACCCCTCCACTGGGGAACCTGTGCTCACCCCAATGGTTGGCTTTGAGCATCTGCCTCTGTATTTCTCAGACTCTGTACAGCCTCTCAGGAGAGAGCTGTATCAGGCTCCTGTCAGCAAGCCCTTCTTGGCATCCACAATAGTGTCTGGGTTTGGCATCTGGATATGGGATGGATCCCTAGGTGTGGCAGTCTCTGGATGGCCTTTCTTTCAGTCTCTGCTCCACATTTTGTCCCTGTATTTCCTCCTGGGAGTATTTTGTTCCCCTTTGTAAGAAGGACTGAGGAATCCACACTTTGGTCTTCCTTCTTCTTGAGCTTCACATGGTCTGTGAATTGTATCTTGGGTATTTTGAGCTTTTGGGCTAATATCCATTTATCAGTGAGTACATACCATGTGTGTTCTTTTGTCGCTGGGTTTTCCTCACTCAGGATGATACTTTATGTTATTTTTTTATTGGGCTTTTTAAAATTTACCTTTCAAATGTTATTCCCTTTCCTAGTTTCCCATCCATATAACTTCTATCCTTTCTCCCCTATTAATTCTTCTATGAGGGGTGTTCCCCTCCACCCATCCAACCACCCCTTTCCACCTTCCCACCTTCCAGCCCTGACATCTCCCTACACTGGGGTCCTTGGTAGGAAGGGCTTCTTTCCCATTGGTGCCCAACAAGGCAATCCTCTGATACATATGAATCTGGATCCATGTTCTCTAAATGTGTACTCTTTTGATGGTGGTTTAGTCCCTGGGAGAGCTGGTTGGTTGGTATTGTTGTTCTTATGGGGTTGCAAACACCTTCAGCTCCTTCAATCCTTTCTCTAACTCCTCCAATGGGGACCTGGTTCTCAGTTCAGTGGTTGACTGCAAGCATCCACCTCTGTATTTGTCACCCTCAGGCAAAGCCTCTCATGAGACAGCTATATCAGGCTCCTGTCAGCATGCACTTCTTGGCCTCAGTATATTGTCTGGGTTTGGTGGCTGTATGTATATGGGCTAGATCCTCAGGTGGGGCTGTCTCTGGATGGCCTTTCCTTCAGTCTCTGCTCCAAACTTTGTCTCCATATTTCCTCCTGTGAATATTTTCCCCCTCCTAAGAAGGACTGAAGCATCCACACTTTGGTCATCCTTCTTCTTGAGCTTCATGTGGTCTGTAGATTGTATCTTGGGTAATTTGAGCTTTTGGGCAAATATCCACTTATCACTGAGTGTGTTCTTTTGTTATTGGGCTACCTCACTTAGGATGATATTTTATAATTCCATCTATTTGTCTAAGAATTTCATCAAGTCATTGTTTTTAATAGCTGAGTAGTATTCCATTGTACAAATGTACCATATTGACTTATTATGAAACCATTAAATAAAACAATATAGTAATCAGATCAAATCTTTGCATGTGTAGGTCCTGCACCTCACTTGTTCTATCCCCAAATTGCTTGCTGGGTAATTTTTAATGTATGTGCAAATAATAAAGTTAAAGCTTGGAATATCTCTATTGGAAGAGCACAATGTTTATTCAGGAGGTTTGGCCATCCTACAGTTACTGTTTTTGTCTTACTATACTGTGATGTTGTGTCTTGGCTGTCAGCTTGAATGTATATAGAATCAACAGAATGATAAGCTACTGGGCACATCTGTGCTGGATTTTTCTCATCAAGTCATTTTAAATATAAGACCTCCCCAAAATATGGGCATCATCTCCCCATTGAGGCCCAGATAGAAGATGCAGAAGGAATTTCTGCTTTTGCCTGCTTTCCTTCCTGGCCAGTTCATCTATCCTGTGGCTGTTACTGCAGCCTTTTCTGATATTAGAACTCTGCTTCTTTGGGCGCTTAGTCTAGATCAGGAGCCGATGGTTCCCAAAGAATCCTTCATTGTTGGACTACTTAGGCCATATCTGGTAGTCTGCGTGTTAGGGATGGCACCTCCTCTGCTTTTGCTACGTCTTCTGACGCAGCCTTGTGCTCTGCCAGGAGTTTTGTCTGTAGCTATAGACTCATATCCATGGTTATGCTGGGTCCTCAGAAGTACAGCTTCCCAGCCTTCCAAGGAGGAGATTTGCATTGGCAGCACGACTCAACTCATTTGTCCAGGTCTTTGAATACCTTGAAAACTCTGCTGGTGGCCCAGATAAAAGGTATGCTACACTGGAAAAACTCCTCCTAGCCCGAGTTAAGATTATTATAGTGTTAAATTCTCAGGGGATACAAAGAAGCAAGCACCAGCCACGGAGCACAACCAAGTCTTTTTCTTTGTGAACTCCTTTGGCATAATGTAAAAAGACATGAAAGGGCTTCTTGGGTGGTAAAACACCAACACGAGGAGTTTCATAGCCACACGAATCTAAATGTTATCTTCCACTAAGGCGTCTTACTTGAAACTCATCACTGCATTGTTCGGAGTACTGTTACCTTGTCAGCATGCCATTGGCTATGTTCTACTTCCTTGCAGAATAGTATTAGGGGGTGTCTAGGATTAATTCAGTCTTAGAATTGCATATACATGGAGCAGTGATTCTTAGCCCCATTATTTATTTGACACATTATATTAAGCACTGTTTAATGCACTTGGGATAACTCAATAAACGTAACAAGCAAAAATTAGAAATAAAATTTTTTTTTTGCCCTCATGACCTGCTTTCATTGAGCACGTGTCATAAAATGCAGGCAAGCTTCTATGCTTACCACTGAACCACAAGTGGCTTCTTAGTACTTTGCCTGTGGGATCAGCCGTTCACATTATACAGGGAGTAAAAGTTATGCTGCAGGCTGGCTTGTCAAACACGAGAAGTTTTGCTAGGCCTCTCTTAAAACTTGCCTGGGAGAAACCTCCTATGCTTCTACACATTCCAATTGTGACACATCTTTCATCTGGAGCTGGGCTGTGTCACCAACGCAGTCACACAGCCGTCACAATGCCAGTGTGCCGGTGTAGCATGTTCACAGCGTCTGCCAGAGCCACCAAGTTCATTGATTTCTCTCTAAACAAGACTCAAAAGCAGATAAGGAAATAAAGTAAGACAAACAAATGAAGTGAGAGGACGCATTTAGTCCCAGTTCCAGGAGTAGCGAGCAGTTTATCACTGTATTCAACGGTAAGAACAGGAGTTCAGGCATAGACTCTAGACAAACTAGGAAGAATTGATTGTCCTTGCTTAGGACACTTGGAAAGAAAATGATTAAGCTTGGATTTGAAATGACTGTCAACATACACATGATCCATGCTACTCTGTGTCCTGTGCGTGTGTGCCTATGTGTGTTTTAGAAATAGAAGACTACCAGCGGTGGGTTGGGAGAATGTGAAATATTCCCAGGTGTCAATACCCATAATCTCTCAGATGCTTATAAATGCATGAGCTGCTTCTTGGGCTGGTTTTTTTCTTTAAGTCTCTGACATAACCAAAGCTGTTGTGAAATCACAGGGAGTCAGACAGCTTACAGTCAACAGCAAATCAA
The DNA here is from genome assembly GCF_011064425.1 of Rattus rattus. NCBI lineage: Eukaryota > Metazoa > Chordata > Mammalia > Rodentia > Muridae > Rattus > Rattus rattus. The sequence goes on from NC_046157.1 coordinate 124,164,813, forward strand.
AGGGGACTCCTCTGGGTCGGTTTTTACTAATAGCCATGGGGAATGCCCTGAACCTGCCAAATCTGTATGTGATATCCTGTAACCCAAACCTGCCTGCATCAAAAGTTCCTGCTTTTCCACCCTTTATTTCTCCACCTCATGGCCACATTAGGGGTTGGTAAAGCCCTTAGGATGGGAGATGGCTTTCAGCAAAGGTTGGAGTAGTTCACTGAGCACACTTGATCTGTGTTCCTCCTTAGAGTCCCAACATACTGAGTCTTGACATCAGAACTGATTTCTGTCAGCTCTAATGTGGCTGAGAAATTTCTTTCAAGGCCGTTTCCTCTTCTAACACATCCCTGGGGAAGTTCCCCTGGGGGCTGTGAGGCAACAGTGGAATGTGACTATGATAAGGCATTACCACGCTTAAGAGTTCTGTATGAAAAGTAGCACACTGCATCTGTTGTTTTCCTTATTTAGGGTTCATTTCACACTGAATGATACTGGAACACTACCCAGGACGCTGTCTTGACTCCCCTGCAGTCTTGTTCTTCCTCTTCAATGACTGCAGATCCCGAAACACTTAGTGACATATGGCAGAGTACTGAATGCCATGCATTTGCTTTCTGGCTCTGGCGTGCTGCGTTTCATTTTGGGCATCATATTTCTTAAAGCGATAGTGACAAAGTGGAACTCAAGTGTCTGGAATCCTGTTCTGGAGCAGGGTAGGTTGAAACCCTAGTCTCTGAACAACTAGTACATCCACAGTAGAGGGCTAAAGGGATGGGTACGTAGTAGCAACATTTCATGCAAAACTGTTTAAAGAAACTGGAGGTGTTCAAGCCTAAAACAGTTAATTATTATTGTTGTTATTGTGTTTTAGAATAAGGTTGTGCCCATAATTTAAATGTTTGAGAAGTTGCCAAATATGAATGCAGTTTATTTATACAGTTTCAAAGGTAAATAGACTTTTATTCTATATAAAGCAGATTGTTCTGCTAGTCAGAACAGCTGTGCCATGTCAAAAAATATCTATGTTAGAAACTAACTAACTAATTAACTAACTAACTAACTAACTAACTACCAAAACAAAACTATGAAAAAAGCAAGCTCTTATAGATTGAAAGACCTCCTGCACAGAGCATGTTTGCTCTTTCCTCTCTCTCCCTATTTTTATCCTGGGAATCAACTCTGAGGCCAGGGGCATGATAGGTAAGTAAGTGTTCTACTATGGACTGTACTCCCAGTCTCTGAAATTTTGTGAATTGAAAACTTCTTGCTTAGCTTGGCATGGTGGCATACTTCTTTAATCCCAGCACTCAGGAGGCAGAGGCAGGCAGATCTCTGAGTTTGGGGCTAGCCTGGTCTACAGAGCAGGTTTTATTATAGCCAGGGATATATAGAACGAATCTGCACTGAAAAAAAAAAGATTTTTTTTTCTTTTTGCTCCTTTTTCATTTTGACAGAAAATGACAAAAGGACTGGGGAAATCTTTTTTTCCATGGAGTCCACTAAGGTATCTTAACAGTGTTGGCCTTATTGTCGTTAGGGCCACAATCTTAAATGGAGGAAAGCTCATAGCTGCAGCTAAGTGTCCTGCTCCTTGTCACAACTGTATAACTGTTGAAGGTCTAGCTGAGGTTGGATATTACTCTGCTTGCTTTAGAGCTAATCTCTCAATTTTCCTGCCTGCCAAGAATGCAACGCTATTTCCTCTGATAACAATGTTTTGCTTTCTCTTGGGAACCACACCTCTCTCCTGCCTGTCCTCTTGTCAAGGATCCTAGTCTTTTTTCAGGCATGCTCGAGGGAGAACACAAAGGCTTGGTCAATCCTCTCAGTCTTGGAATCTGAGTATTGAATGTTATGGTGGGAGTACAGAGGAAGGGTGGGGCTGTTTCTCTACATCTATGTGAAGCAAATGCTCTTTAGTCCATGTTTCTTAGACTCACATGCAGATGGCAAATTGAATGTGTGTGTTGTATATCTCTGTTGCATAGCATATTGTTTGATTGTTAGATGAGGAGTTTTTATCAAGATCTAGAATGTGTGATCTTGCGTGTTTTGAGGGAGAATGGAGAATGATATGCATGCAGTATGTACAATCAAGTATTTTTTGGAGAGTTTTCCAGGGGCTTGTTTTACTAAGAGGCCCGAGGGTGTGTGAATTCCTGTTTCCTGAAGTGTTGGGAAGTGAAGGTCAAAACTGGCTGTGCTTCAAGTTCTGAGAATTTCAAAGCTGGTGTTTGTGTGTGCGTGCAAATGTGTGTGTACAGAACCCGGGAAGAAAGGCAGTCTCTAAAAATTTGCTTTGAAAAATGCCAAAAGACTGAGCTGTTTGAGATCTCTCTGTTTTGATGAAACCTGTCTCTTTGGTAAACACAAGGCACAGAAGGGCCTGCGTCCTCCTGCCCTGCCATTGAACTTTTGTTCAAATCAGCAACTTCCCTCACCTTGGCTGTTGAACTGCCCTTTGTAGTAAAACTCACCAGTGAACTGGCAAGAAACCATGGAAAGAAAGGGTGTGCTGGAGTGGATTGCATTTTTCCTGAACGTGCTGAAATATCAGGATGCATGGCCTGTGAGTCAGCATTTTCTGGTGGGAACTTTCATGACCTTTACAGAGTCGGCCAAATCTCTCCCAAGCTGTGCTTCTTCACACCCCAGTGCATGACAGCAAAGGGGCAAATCCGAGGGAGGCGGAAGCAGATCCCTATTTTTTCTTGCAATCTGTTCCTTGTTATTGTCTTTTTTTTTTTTTTTAATTTTTTTTCAACACACTTTGCTTCCCAGGATAGCACTAATGGAAGATATGTGAGAGACTAGCATCTTGTTTGAACCCAGAGCACTGCTAAAATCAGGACAATAGGATGTGGAACTGGGTTTTGTCGAGGATTTAGATGTACCTCTAGGTAAGAAGGCCACATTCAAAATTGTGACCCCCTACACCCACCCCTAGGCATTTGGCAAGCTGGAATTTGATGGGCTATACCAGAGAACCAGGAAAAAATACAGCAGTGATCTGGTGGAGGACACTTTATAGGGGGCCAAAGAGGCCACGCAGAATCTCTGCAGGTGCCATGATTTTGACTGTCAGAGAAGAATTTGAACTTTTAGGAAAACCTTTATTTTGCCTAAACTCTATTCTTCCTCCTCCTCCTCCTCCACCACCTCTTGCTTTTTTCATTTGTGTGTGTGTGTGTGTGTGTGTGTGTGTGTGTGTGTGTGTGTGTGTGTGTGTGTGTGTGTGTGTGTGTGTGTGTGTGTGTGTGTGTGTGTGTGTGTGTGGTGTGTGTGTGTGTGTGTGTGTGTGTGTGTGTGTGTGTGTGTGTGTGTGGTGTGTGTGTGTGTGTGTGTGTGTGTGTGGTGTGTGTGTGTGTGTGTGTGTGTGTGTGTGTGTGTGTGTGTGTGTGTGTGTGTGTGTGTGTGCATGTTAAAACAAAGGATAACATTGTGATGTAATTTCTGCCCTTTCATCTTTATGTGGGTTCCAGAGATCTCACTCAGGATCACGAGGCTGTAGGTCAAGTACTCTTAAACACACATGGTTTAGGGGTGTGAAGTAAGGAGAAAGAGGAGAAAACTTCCTAGAAAGAAAACTTGGAGTTGAAGTGCTCGGCTTTTAGAAAGTTTGGATAGCCAGGCTTGATGGTATGTGTTACTTAACCACAAACTCTAATCAAGGAGGCCTAAATGTTCAGTTCGGGTAAGACTTGGTTTTTGCTTACACTGAGAAGATGCAGCTTTGAAGAGAGCAGGAAAACGTCTCTGTGGTCAGGTGCATGGACGTTAGTGAACAGGCTTGCTAACATGGATTCGTGCATTTTGGAGACCTTTGAAAACATTTCTCTGAGGCCTTTTCTTGTCTACCTTTGCCTCTCAGCGGTGTCCTAGACATTTGAAGCTATCAGAGAAGTGACCCTTAGGTAAGTAAAGAGTCACTGGGGTTGCTGTTCTTCAAAGGTTAGAAAACAAATCGAATGTATCTATTGCCCAGTTGGGAGTTGTGGTCAGCTGCTTAGATAGCTGAGGAAGGTATTTGTAGTCAGTAGCATAAGCTCCATTTCCAAACTACGTTTTTAATGTGACTACAAGTCTTTTACAGCAAAGGTGACTTGTCAACATAAGGAGAAACAGAAGACAGCTCCCGAAAGACACTGCATATTGGGACAGACTGAGTGTACAACATTGGGTGTAACATTGGGTGTAACAGACAAAATGGGAAGGAGCCTTTGCAGAGGGCAACAAGGAACCTGTTGCCAAAGGGTGGCACTCTGGGATTTTAATTGGGTTACCTGTAAGCTTCTGAATGACCTGTTCTTTATAAGTATACTGATCAAGGACTCAAAGGCCCTGTAAGACTGAGAACATCTTGGAGGTGGGAAGAGGTGTGCCAATACTTTATTTTAGAGTAAAAATATAAACTGAGAACAAGATTTTTTGTTCTTGGGTGAGCTGGCACAAGAAGTCAGCCTGATTCTGAAGTTAAGTCTCATTTTCCTATGTTCCTGTGATTCTCGGGGTAAGCTGCTGTGACTACATGCAAAGATTTTCTGCTGGAGGCAGACACCTTGCTAATTTCTGGATGGAAAACCCTAATATAGTAGGTTAATTTACTGGCTTACAGATGATCATCTATGCAGAATGGCAATATGACTCAGAGAAGATTTTTTTAAATCATTTTACGTATCAGTAGATGGCAGGATATACCATCAAATCAAGTACAAAAAGGGACACAAATGATGGAATTCAGCCGTTGTTCCCTGTATACCTTGAGAAATTGATATCCTGGTAGAGGATGTGTTGTTACTTCTGTACTTGGGGAAAGATTGTTTGCACATTGGTTTTGGTTCAGTTATTTCTTCCGTATTAAACTGGCAATGTTACAGTTGGTTTAAACAGTTGTCCAAATGTTGGAATTAAATTTACTCTTTGGAGGAGACACCTGGAGAAATGACTCCTTGATCATGTTGCTAAGATTAATTGGATATTTTGATTGCGTTAAGTGGATTCACACAGCGTGTAAGAATCCAGAGGCTTTTCTTATTGGCCTTCTTTCCTCCTCCTTTCTTTCTTTTTTCTGTAAACAGAGAGGAGGAAATAACTAACTAGGAATTAGGGCAATCCCACATCATAAACAGCTTCTCTCAAGATGAGTAGAGACAACAATACGGTTAAAACAGTCCCTAGCTGGATAGTGGTGGTACATGATTTTAATCCCAGCACTCAGAAGGCAGAGGCAAGCAGATCTCTGTGAGTTCAAGGCCAGCCTGGTCTACAGAGCCAATACCAGGACAGCTAAGGCTACATAGAGAAACCTTGTCAATCCTATGTTGTTCCTTATAAATTTCTCTACTGGGGAAACAAGCCACATTTCTGTTCTCATTTTTTAATACACCAAACTATTACAAAACATCCTAAGACTATAAATACACTCCCTCTCTCTCCCCCGCCCCCATTTCTATGACACGCCATCTGAAATTCCTAAAATTGACAACCAGTTGGTGTGGCTTATCTCCTGTCACAGAGTTGCAGATGTTCCGTTGGTCAGGACACAGGACTTGTTTGGCCAATTCTAGGGGTTTTTCCATTTCCTGTATGCTGTAGATATTTTTCTATTTATCATATGACAAGAGACAGGGTCTTCTGTAGCTCCAGCTGTCTTTGAATTGGCCCTGTAGCCAAGGAACATATTGAGCTTTTAGCCCTCTTTCTTTAGCCTCCCAAATGCTGAGATTACAGCTGTATTGTCCCCACGCCAGGTTTAGGTGGCAGGACTCTGCACATGTCATACAGGCAAGCATTCCATAAACTAAGCAACATCCCATCTATAACTTTATCTGTTTAGTGACAGCTTTTCACACTCCAAGATAATGGCAAATTTCATGGTTGTCATAATGCTTTTTTCCAATTTTCATTTGAGAAGATTTGCCTTGTTGGCTTGTGTGGGGCACCGTTTGCCAAGCTCATTGGCTGGGGATAAATGCTGGTGTCCTTCCTATGCCTCCTCCCTCACTGGTTCAACTTCCTTATAACCAAGAATCTAACGATTCCATTATATAATACGTTACGAGCAATCATTAAAGCCTAGGTACTAGCTTCTGTGTATATTTTTATAGGAACACTTTTTACAGCCAAAGTGACGTGTCTGCAATCAGATAATGGTTAAGCATCGCAAGGGGTTTTAGCCTTTATCCTACTAGTTTCATGAGGCTTTGCAGCAGAGGTGAGACTTCTGAATGAGAGAGAGGCAACTTTACTGCTTGAAACGGTCTTAGTTTCCACACACTGTCCCATTTCTCTCAGGGTGATGTGGGAAAAGGTCCTCTGATACCAGTGCATTCAGAGAGTTGTGGACTTAGTTCACCCACATTCTCAGCACTGAAATTACCTGTGTCTCCTGCCTATTGCTTTGGAGGGGGACACTATCCCGAAGCTGTTCATGAAATAAGCATACTAGGGGAAAATATAGGCAGAAGCAGGAGAGACTCAGAGATTTGTCCCCTAATGAAAAGGGCAGATCAGTGGGAGGAGTGGAGGCGTCATTGAAAGAACTCAGTTCTGGTAAATTTTAAATCTTACTACCGTCAGTCATGTAGACCTTTGTTTTTTTGTTTTAAATAGAGTTTGACTAGAATTATACAAATTATCCCAGAAAGCTACTTTTTCTACTTTAAGTATGTTTCTATCAATACATGCATAATTAAGACCTTATTTTTCCTGGCAATAAAAGAGATACATGATCATTATAGAATATATATAGCAAAACATAAAAAAACTATAAAAAGCACTTTAAATATTACTGCTTAGAGGTAGCTTGTTAAAACATTGACTTACAGTTTTTATTTTGTTCTTTAAGTGTGTGTGTGTGTGTGTGTGTGTGTGTGTGTGTGTGTGTGTGTGTGTGTGTGTGTGTGTAGGCATCTGAACTTGAGTGCAGTTGCCTTTTGAGGCCAGAAGAGAGTGGAGAATCCCTTAGATCTAGAAATACAAGCAATTGTGAACAGCCCAACTTGAGTGTTTGGAATCAAACTCTCAGGTTGTCTACTAAAGCAGTTGGCACTCCTAAACCACTTAGACATCTGTTAAATATTGGTTTTGAAAAATATCTCAATACATGTACTTCTCCCTCTAAAGTATGGTAATGCTATGTACTTTTGTACCATGATGCTTTTCTTCTTTTCATATGCTGAAAGCATCATTTCAGGACATGTTTGCTTCTTTAGATTGTGATTATAAAGACAGTCACATAATCCGCCATGAATTTACAGATGTTAAAACTATACCTTCAGTGTTAAAATAATCTTCTACAAATACTACTGTGACCTAGCGCCTTACGTTCCAATGCCTTTCAGTTCAGATACCTAGAGGACAGATTACGCACATGGAGTACCTAATTGCATGGAGTTTGTTGATCATTACCACTAGACTAGCTTTAGGAGAAATTACATCAACGTCCACATAGTTTTGTGTGTGATATGTTTGTTTGAACAGTTGTATGTGTGTCTGCAGATGTGGGTGTAGGAGTGTGTGTGCAGGTTAGAGGGCACATTCCAATGCCGTTTCTCAGGAACTTGTGTTTGTTTGAGACAGGGTCTCTTACTAGCTTGGAATTTTACATGTAGGTCAGACTAGGTGACCCACAGACTTCCAGGGATCATCTCTTTCTACCTCCCATCTTGATAGTGATGGGATTATAGGAATTCTGTAGGTATGTATGGCCTTTTACTTGGGCTTTTAGGATCTAAACTCACCATGTAAAGCAAACAGTACCAAATGACCATTCTCCACAACCTACATGGTGCAATATTTGAGGTCACTTCTCCTCCATATCTTCATTCCAATTAAATGCTTTTTTTGGTTGGATATTTTTTATTTACATTTCAAATGTTATTCCTTTTATTGTTTTCCTCTTTAGAAGCTCCCTATACCATCACCCTCTCCCTGCTACTATAATGGTGTTCCCTCACCCACCCACCCACCCTTTCTTGCCTCCCCACCCTGATATTTTCCTATACTGGGACATTGAGCATTGGCAGGACCAAGGGCTTCTCATTCCTTTAATGCCCAACAAGGCCATCCTCTGCTACATATACAACTGGAGTCATGGGTCTGTCCATGGGTACTCTTTGGAAGGTGGTTTAGTCCCTGGGAGCTCTGGTTGGTTGGTATTGCTGTTCTTATGGGGTTGCAAGACCCTTTAGCTCCTTCAATCCTTTCTCTAACTCCTCCAATGGGAACCCCATTCTCAGTTCAATGGTTGGCTGCAAGCATCCACCTGTGTATTTGTCATGCTCTGGCAGAGCCTCTCAGGAAACAACTATATCAGGCTCCTGTCAGCTTGCACTTCTTGGCATCAGCAATATTGTCTAGGTTTGGTGGCTGTATATGGACTGGATCACAAGGAGGGGTAGTCCCTGGATGGCCTTTCCTTCAGTCTCTGCTCTAAACTTTGTCTCTGTATTTCCCCCTATGAATATTTTTGCTGCCCTTCCTAAGAAAGATTGAAGAATCCATACTTTGGTTGCCAACATCTTGAGCTTCATATGGTCTGTGGATTATATTTTGAGTAATTTGAGCTTTTGGGCTAATATGCACTTATCAGTGACTGTATACCATATGTATTCTTTTGTGATTGGGTTACCTCACTAAGGTTTATATTTTCTACTTCCATCCATTTGCCTATGAATTTCATGAAGTCGTTTTTAATAGCTGAGTAGTACTCCATTGTGTAAATGTGCCACATTTTCTGTATCCATTCCTCTGTTGAAGGACATCTGGGTTCTTTCCAGCTTCTGGCTATTATAAATAAGGCTGCTATGAACATAGTGGTGCATGTGTCCTTGCTATACATTGGAGCATCTTTTGTGTATATATGCCCAGGAGTGGTATAGCTGGGTCCTCAGGTAGTTCAATGTCCAATTTTCTGAGGAACCTCTAGGCTGATTGCCAGAGTGGTTGTACCAGCCTGCAATCCCACCAACAACGGAGGAGTGTTCATTTTTCTCCACATTCTTGCCAGCATCTGCTGTCACCTGAGTTTTTTATTTTAGCCATTCTGACTGGTGTGAGGTGGAACTTCAGTGTTTGGATTTGCATTTCCCTGATGACTAAGGATATTGAACATTTCTTTAGGTGCTTCTTAGCCATTCAGTATTCCTCAGTTGAGAATTCTTTGATTACATCTGTACCCCATTTTTAAATAGGGTTATTTGACTCTCTGTGGTCTACCTTCTTGAGTTTTTTGTATATATTAGATATTAACCCCCATGGGTTGTAGGACTGGTAAAGATGTTTTCCCAATCTGTTGGTTGCCATTTTGTCCTATTGAGAGTATTCTTTGCCTTACAGAAGATTTGCAATTATATGAAGTCCCATTTGTTGATTCTTGATCATAGAGCATAAGACATTAGTGTTCCATTCAGGAAATTTTCCTTGTGTTTGAGGCTCTTCCCATTTTTCTTCTATTTGTTTCAGTGTATCTGGTTTTATGTGGAGGTCCTTAATCCATTTGGACTTGAGCTTTGTACAGGGCTATAAGAATGCATCAATTTGCATTCTTCTATAAGCTGACCTCTGGTTGGACCAGCACCATTTGCTAAAAATGCTTTTTTCAACTGGGTGGTTTTAGCTCCTTTGTCAAAGATCAAGTGACCATAGGTGTCTGGGTTCATTCCTGGGTCTTTAATTCTATTCCATTGCTCTACGTGCCTGTCATTGTATCAATACCATACAGTTTTTTATCACTATTGATCTGTAATACAGCTTGAGGTCATAGATGGTGATTCCCCCAGAACTTCTTTTATTGATGAGAATGGTTTATATCCTTGGTTTTTCTTATTCCAAATTAATTTTCAAATTGCTCTTTCTAACTCTAAGAAAAATTGAGTTGGAATTTTGATGGGGATTACATTGAATCTGTAGATTGTTTTTGGTAAAATGGCCATTTTTACTATATTAATCCTGCCAATCAATGAGCATAAGACATCTTTCCATCTCCTGAGATCTTCAATTTCTTTCTTCAGAGACTTGAAGTTCTTGTCATACAGATCTTTCACTTACTTGGCTACAGTCTCACACAAAGGAATTTTATATTATTTGTGACTATTGTGAAGAATGTCCTTTCCCTAATTTCTTTCTCAACCTGTTTATCCTTTAAGTAGAGGGAGGCTACTGATCAGTTTGAGTTAATTTTATACCTAGCCACTTTGCTGAAGTTGTTTTTCAGGTTTAAGAATTCTCTAGTGGAATTTTTGGGGTCACTTAAGTAGACTATCATGTCATCTGAAATTAGTGATATTTTGACTTCTTCCTTTCCAATTTGTATCCCTTTGGCCTCCATTTGTTGTTTGATTGCTCTGGTTAGAACTTCAGGTACTGTATTGAATAAGTAGGGAAAGAGTGGGCAGCCTTGTCTAGTCCCTGATTTTAGTGGGATTGCTTCAAGTTTCTCTCCATTTAGTTTGATGTTGGCTACTGGTTTGCTGTATATTGCTTTTCCTATGTTTGGGTTCCTAGGTATGGGTCTTGAATTCCTGATCTTTCCAGGACTTTTATCATGAAGTGGTGTTGAATTTTGTCAAATGATTTCTCAGCTTCTAATGAGATTGTCATGTGATTTTTTTCTCTGAGTTTGTATTAGTGGATTTCTGTATATTGAACCATCTCTGCATCCCTGAGATAAATCACACTTGATCATGATGGATGATCATTTTGATATATTCTTGGTTTCAGTTTGTGAGAACTTTATTATTTTTGCATTGATATTCATAAGGAAAATTGGTCTGAAGTTCTCTTTCTTGGTAGGGTCTTTCTTGGTTTAGGTTTAAGCATAACTGAGAATTTATAGAAGGAATTGGGTAGTGTTCCTTCTGTCTTTATTTTGTGGAATAGTTTGGAGAGTATTGGTATTAGGGCTTCTATGAGGTCTGGTAGAATTCTGCACTAAACCCATCTGGTCCTGGGCTCCTTTAGGTTGGGAAGCCTCCAAATTAAAGGCTTTTAATGAATGCTTCTATTTCTTTAGGAGTTGTGGGACAGAGAGCTTAGATGACTTATCTGATCCCCACTTAACTTTGGTACCTAATATCTGTCCAGAATAGTGTCCTTTTCCAGTTTTGTTGAAAATAGACTCTTCTAGTAGGATCTTAGGATTTTTTTTTTTCATTTTCTCAGTCTCAGTTGCTATGTCTCCCTTTTCATTTCTGATTTTGTTAATTTGGATACTCTCACTGTGCTTCTGGTTAGTCTGGCTAAGGGTTTATCTATCTTGTTGATTTTTCTCAAAGAACCAGCTCCTGATTTTGTTGATTCCTTGTATAGTTCTTGTGGTTTCTACTTCGTTGATTTCAGCCATGAGTTTGATTATTTCCTACTGTCTACTCCTCTTGGATGTATTTGCTTCTTTTTGTTCTAGAGCTTTTAGGTGTGCTGTCAAGCTGTTAGTGTATGCTTTTTCCAGTTTCTTTTTGGAGGCACTCAGAGCTAAGAAGAAATTCTTATCATTGCTTTACTTTTTCATTATGTCCTATAAGTTTGGGTATATTATGCTTTCATTTTCATTAAATTTTTTAAAGTCTTTAATTTCTTTCTTGACCAAGTTATCATTGAGTGGAACATTGTTCAGTTTCCATGTTTTTGTTGTTATTGAAGACTAGTCTTAGTCTGTGGTGATCTGATAGGATGCATGGGATTATTTCAATCTTCTTTATATGTTTAGCCCTGTTTTGAAACCAATCATATGATCAGTTTTGGAGAAGGTACCATGAGGTGCTGAGAAGAAGGTATATTATTTTGTTTTAGGTTGAAATGTATCTCTTAAATCCATTTAGTTCATAACTTCTGTTAGTTTCTCTCTGTCTCTGTTTAGTTTCTGTTTCCATGATATGTCCATTGATAAGAGTGCAGTTTTGAAGTCTCCCGCTATTATTGTGTATGGTGCAGTGTGTGTTTTGAGATTTAGTAAGATTTCTTTTATGAATATAGGCGCCGTTGCATTTGGAACATAGATATGCAGAATTGGGAGTTCATCTTGGTAGGTTTTACCTTCAATGACTATAAAGTTTCCTTCCTTATCTTTTTTGATAACTTTGGTTGAAAGTTGATTTTACTTGATATTAGAATGACTACTCCAGCTTGTTTCTTGGGATCAGTTGCTTGGAAAATTGTTTTCCAGCCCGTTACTCTGAGGTAGTGTCTGTCTTTGTTACTGGGGTGTGTTTCCTATATGCAGCAAAATGCTGGGTCCTCTTTATGTATCCAGTCTGGTGGTTTATGTCTTTTGTGGAATTGAGTCCATTGATGTTAAGAGAAATTAAGGAATAGTGTTTGTTGTTTTGTATTATTTTGACATTTAGAAGAGGAATCTGTTTGTATGGCTCTCTCTTTTGGGTTTGTTGCAAGAAGACTACTTTCTTCCTTTTTCTAGGGTGCAGTTTCACTCCTTTGGGTGGGGTTTACTATCTATTGTTCTTTGTAGGGATGGATTTGTGGAAAGGTATTGTATAAATTTGGTTTTGTCATGGAATATCTTGGTTCGTTTTCTATGTTAATTGAGAGTTTTATTGTATATAGTAGCCTGGGCTGGGACTTACATTCTCTGAAGGTCTGTATGACATCTGCTCAGGATCTTCTGGCTTCCATAGTCTCTGTTGAGAAGACTGGTGTGACTTTGATGGGTCTGCCTTCAATGTTACTTGACCTTTTCCCTCTACTGATTTTAATATTCTTTGTTTTATGTATTTGGTGTTTTGACTATTATATGATGGGAGGAATTTCTTTTCTGGTCCAATCTATTTGGAGTTCTATAGGCTTCTTGTATGTTTTGGGGCATCTCTTTCTTTAGGTTAGGGACATTTTCTTCTATAATTTTGTTAAAGATATTTACTGGCCCTTTAAGTTGGGAATCTTTGCTCTCTTTTACACCTACTTTCTTTAGTTTTGATCTTCTCATTGTGTCCTGGATTTTCTGGATTTTTGGGGGGTTAGGAGTTTTTTGTGCTTTGCATTTTCTTTGATGGTTGTGTCAATATTTTCTATGGTATCTTCTGCCCCCGAGACTCTCTCTTCTATCTCTTGTGACAGAAGTTGTCAATGCTTGCATCTATAGCTGGTGATCTGTTTCCTTGGTTTTTCTTTCTTTCTAGGGTTGTCTCTTTTTGTGATTTCTTTATTGTTTAGTTTCCTTTTTAGATCCTGGATGGTTTTGTTCAACTCCTTTACCTTTTTTTGTTGATTTTTGTGGTTCCTTTTAAGGGCTTCTACTTGTTTACCTGTGTTGTCCTGTATTTCTTTAATGGAGTTATTTATGTCTTTCTTTAAGTCCTTTAACATCATCGTGAGTTGTGATTTTCAATCAAAATATTCCTTTTCCAGTTTGTTGGGGTATCCATGGCTTGCTATTGTGTGGGAACTGGATTCTGATGATGCCAAGTGGCGCTGGTTTCTGTTGCTTACATTCTTTCCCTTGCCTCTTTCTATCTGCTTATCTCTGGTGTTAGCTGGTCTTGCTGTCTCTGACAGTGGCTTGACCCTCCTGTAAGCCTGTGTGTCAGCACTACTTGGAGACCAGTTCTCTCCCTACAGGATCTGGATACAGAGAGCTGTGGCACAGGTCAGCCCTGGGTCCAGACCCCACTTTATTTTTTAAAGTATTTCAATAAGATAGTCAAAAAAGGATTTCTAAAACTAGTATTTGATTTTCAGCAATACAGAGATCCTGTTGTCCTTTGCTGCATGGGAATTTGGTGTCAGGAATTCTGTGAATACCTGAATCTGCCAGTGCTCAAGTATGGCCTATGACTTGGTGTAGCATTTGTTATATAGCCCATGAAGATCTTCCTGTAACCCTTACAGAAACAATCTTTGGAGTTCTAATACTGCTAAATACAACGTAAAATCTCTGTACAATATAGTTAAATTTTGTGCTTTAGGGGATCATGACAAGGGGAAAAATCTGTACATATTAAATGTAGATGTGAATTTTCAAGAAAAGTATTTTTGGTTCAAGATTGGTTTAACTGTGGTTGTAGAACATTTAATTTGCATGTTTATTGATCATTTTTATTTATTTTAAAAATGTGTTTATTCCCCAGGTGGAATAATAATAATAGGTGGGGTTTTAGTTTTAGTTTTTGTTTTTGTTTTTTTGCAAGATTCTTACTAAATATAAACTTTCCAAACCTTCTAGGTTACATTTGGCAAACTACATTTTATGAAATATGTCTCTAATATAATTAAATAATTATTTAAATCTCTCTTATCTTTAAATGTTTGTAAATTAAATATTACCTCTTAAAACAACCATTATCTATCTTCTTCTATTCACTAGAAACTCTTATTGAAAAAGAAAGCTAAATACTTATTGCTTTTTCAGGTAATTTTAGATTTCTTTACATTTGTATAATTGATGATATTCTGTTATATTGTGTAGACAAAACCCTTCACTTTTGAAACAGTCTATTTTTCTACCAGTGGTCTGTTCCTACATTTTTTTTTTTTTGGTGCTTTTTTTGGTCATGAACTAAATTTGAGTGTCTGTAAAATGTGATGTCTGAAGAGTATTATTCTTCACACATTTATGATTGGGTGTCGATCTCACCTTAGGTACAGGCTTACTGATGCTCATCTCTTAGGTCATGGCTTAGATATATTAGAAATATTAAATTTTATGCTTTTGATATAAAGGGATAAAACAACAGAATAGGACTAATACTTGTTGCAGTTTCAACATATGCTCCAGAATTTAAACAATAATTTCCAAAATTTTAGAGAACAATTAACGATAAAATATGCCATGACTTTTGTCAGTCTTTTATTCTTAAGGCTTTTTAATCTGTTAAATTTATGGAAGATAAACTCATCCTCCACCCTTCATTCATATTCTCTCTCTCTCTCTCTCTCTCTCTCTCTCTCTCTCTCTCTCTCTCCCCTCCTAGTGTGAAGTAACTAGCTCTCCCAGTGAGTTTCAAATTGTTTGTGTAAAGTGTTTCTCTTTAAGGAGCATAGTGCATTTTGAGTGTGCAGTGTGTGTGCGGAAGTGGGGAGTTTCAGAGTCCCTGTACACAGTCGTTGGAAGTCGTATCCACAGGAGGAATAGGCACATCAGGAAGGATGGAAGTTTTTACTCTTCTCTCTCCTCCCAAGCCAGTTAATAAAGCCGAAGCCTGGTTTCATGCACAATCAATGAGGGTGAGTTATTCTGACAGAAATTTAACATCCTTCACTGATCATGCAGTGCTACACATAATAAATATTTTAAATCAGTACATTGCTGGTAATTTATTAGGCAGCATAAAATAATGAACACAATAGTGAGGTCTTGAGTTGAAATTACTCAGATTGGTAAAATGAAGGACCTAGGATTGCTGGGTAGCCCCAAGGTTATGGACGTAAAGAACTTAGGTGCTAGGTGGAATGGTACATTCTTATTTATTTTAGAGTTATCTTCCTTAAATTTTTCCATTTTCGACAAAGATTATTCTTTTCCTTCCAAGAGAATAATCGAAATGCTTTGTCTTGTCATAAGTCTGGTATGGAGTTTATTTTTCTATTTCATCTCTATTGTATTCCAAATCTAGACATGTTTACATATCAAAGTTCATCTGTTGCTTATGTGGCTGATTGGAAAAATTGCATTTTAGAAAAAACTTAGAAAGGCTAGGATTATCAAGCTCATTCTGTGTTGATTTAATTTTTTTCTTGCACATTCTTGCACATTCTTGGGCCACTAGTTTCTGACCTCATTCTGGATAACACATGCCTAGGTGGATGTAGGTTGATGTCATTATGCAGGTGAAGGCAGACAAGATAAAACGAGGCCTGTCATTGGACAAGAAGGGAGAGTGGGCGGGAACAAAGTTTTAGAAAGGGGAGAAGGAACCAGAGCAAGCAGAAGGAGCTGGCAGAACATGGCAGAGGATGTTAAGATTCTTTTCTGTACATAGATACAGGTTGTTATGAATATTTTAAGGGACGGGTGCGTACAGGATTTGTGCTGTCTAGAAGGGAAAATTTTATCTTATCAATTGAATCAGAGGTTATTGTGTGGTGTGTTCTTTCAGGTGGCAACTTAATTGAGTTCAAGAGAAGGTACAGTGGTGGGATGCACCAAGCCCACCACGAAATTGGGAAGTATATGCCTGTTGTGCTAATAACCCACCAAGGGAACTGTGAGTGAAAGCAGCATGGCAAGGTGCCAAGCTAGAATGCTCGTGGACTGCCCGGGTTAGAGAGTACACTGTGGGGAGTGTGGAGCCGCTGAGATAAGATTACCCGGCAATGCTATGTGACCCCATGGCTGCTGCCTCTAGAGTGGGTCAAAAGGGAACCAAGTGCCATGTGACCCCGTGGGTGCTGACACTAGAAAGAGTGCAAAATATCCCACATTGCCATGCAGCCTCGCGGGTGCTATCCCTAGCACAGGATTAGTTCCATCTGACCCCACGGGTGCTAGAACTAAACACTAGGAAGCAGCGTGGCAAGGCGTCATGCTGGAAGGGCTTGCAGACTGCCCGGATCAGAGAGTATTTGGGAGCAGAATGGAGTCACTGAAATAGAGGTGCCGCACAGTGACATGTGGCCCCATGGGTGTTGACCATAGCACATGATAAGAGGGTACAAGTTTTTTTAAATATTTACCACAACAGGCCAAGACTGGGCTAGGTGAGTGGCAGATACTTGGAGCTTAGGGAGTGCTGTAAGATTCAGACAGATCAGTGAATGTAGTGAGCAATACGTTTATAGAAGGATACATTTCCAAATATTCTGAAGTGAATTATTTGAACACTTTCCCTGCAACATGGAGAATGGGTAAAGCATTATAGTGTCTTCATTGTTGGTTGATGAATCTCATGTAAAGGGGTAAGGCTGAATATTTGCTACACTGGAGAAAGCAGTTGATCAATGTAGCAGGAAGAGAAGGCACAGCAGAGCTGAGGTAAGGAACACAGACTCGAGATCCTGGTAGTTGGAGTTCTGGCCTCGCTATGGCAAGCAGGTGAAACCTGTATAAATCACCTAACCTCTTCCTTTAAAATTGATTATGCAGACAGATCAACCTGACATGAAAAAGATCAGACCTAAAGGCCCACAGGCATGTGAGAATCAGGCACATCTGTTGGAAGCTACTTCTAGAGAAGACCAGCTGAAACAACTAGCCTTGTCAGACTGAGCAAATACTAGATCCGTGGACTTCCCATTTACAGCTGACCACTGTTGGGGAGCTGGACTACAGATTGAGGTGACAAATCAGATCCTCCCATGGCAGAGGAAAGAGAATAATTAAAAAGACCCTAAGATCTGCATATCTGCAACATCTTTTTTGCTGCACCAAGCCCACAAGTGAGACCTACTTTTGCTCCACTCACTGTCCTAAGAGGGACCCACTAGGATTGCACAGAGCACAGGAACTGTGGAGCAGCCTAGGACAGGACCATTTCGTCTCCATCTGTGCCCAGATCTTAGGCTGTCCCACAGCCCTCTGAATCCAAAACCTGCAGTGAGACTTGATCTCCCAGGAGCGCTCTCACTCCTAAGTTCGCAGGCTCAGAGGCCCACAGGAGGGATAAGCTCCATTCAGAGACAGCAAGACCAACTAACATCAGAGATAACCAGATGGCAAGAGGCAAGAGCAAGAACCTAAGAAACAGAAACCAAGACTATTTGGCATTATCAGAACTCAGTTCTCCCACCACAGTAATTACTGATACCCCACCACACCGGAAAAGCAAGGTTTGGATTTAAAATCACGTCTCATGATTATGATAAAGGACTTTAAGAAGGACATAAACAATTTAAAGAAATACAGGAGAACACCGATAAACAAATAGAAGCCCTTAAAGAGGAAATACAAAAATCCCTTAAAGAGCAACAGGAAATCATAACCAAACAGGTGAAGGAATTAAACAAATCCATTCAGGATCTAAAAATGGAAATAGAAAAAATAAAGAATTCACAAAGAAAAACAACTCTGAAGATAGAAAAACTAGGAAAGAGATTAGGCATCATAGATGCAAGCACCCCAACAAAGTACGAGATTAAAGAGAGGATCTCAGGGGCAGAAGATGCTATAGAAAGCATAGATACAATAGTCAAAGAAAATCCAAAATGCAAAAAGCTCCTAACCCAAAATATCCAGAAAATTCAGGATACAATTAGAAGACAAAACCCATGGATAATAGTTATAGAAGAGAGGAAAGATTCCCTTCTTAAAGGGACAGTAAATATCTCCAACACAATTATAGAAGAAAACTTCCATAACCTAAAGAAAGAGATGTCCATGAATGTACAAGAAGCCTACGGAAAAGATATCCAGCCCTACAAAGGATAATAGATGGAAAATTACAAAACAGGGGAGGAAGCTACACCCTAGAAAAAGCAAGAAATAAATCTTTTAACGAACCAAAAGAAGAAAGCCACACAAATATTGTTCCACCTCTAAAAACAAAACCAACCCAGAACAATAATCGCTATTCCTTAATATCTCTTAACATCAATGGACTCAATTACCCAATAAAAAGACATAGAATAATAGACTGGATACATAAAGATGACCCAGCATTTTGGAGCATACAGGGAACATACCTTAGTGACAAAGACAGATACTCCCTACGAGTAACTGGCTGGAAAAAAAAATATTCCAAGCAAATGAGCCCAAGAAACAAGCTGGAATAGCCATACTAATATCAAATAAAATTTCAACCAAAAGTTATCAAAAAAGATAAGGAAGGGCACTTCATAGTCATTGAATTAAAAATCTACCAAGATGAACTCTCAATCTTGAATATCAATGCTCCAAATGCAAGGGCACCTACATTAATAAAACAAACATTACAAAAGCTCAAAGTACACATTGCACCTCACACATTAATGGTGGGAGATTTCAACACATCAATCTCATCAATGGACAGATCGTGGAAACAGAAATTAAACAGAGACATAGAGAAACTAACAGAAGTTATGAACCAAATGGATTTAACAGATATCTATAGAACATTTCATCCTAAAACAAAAGAATATACCTTCTTCTTAGTACCTCATGGACCTTCTCCAAAACTGACCATATGATTGGTCACAAAATCATATAAAGAAGGCTCAACATATAAAGAAGACTGAAATAATCCCATGCATTCTATCAGATCACCACAGACTAAGGCTGATCTTCAATGCCAGCAAGAACAAGATAAAGCCCACATAAACATGGAAGCTGAACAATGCTCTACTCAATGGTAACTTGGTCAGGAAAGAAACAAAGAAAGAAATTAAAGACTTTTCAGAATTTAATGAAAGTGAAGGCAAAACATACCCAAACTTATGAGACAAGATGAAAGCAGTGATAAGAGGAAAACTCATAGCTCTGAGTGCCTCCAAAAAGAAACTGGAAAAAGCATACACTAGCAGTTTGACAGCACAACTAAAAGCTCTAGAAAAAAAAAGAAACAAATACACCTAAGAGTAATAGACAGCAGGAAATAATCAAACTCAGAGCTGAAATAACCAAGTAGAAACCAAAAGAACTATACAAAGAATCAACAAAACCAGGAGCTGGTTCTTTGAGAAAATCAGCAAGATAGATAAACCCTTAGACAGACTAACCAGAGCGCACAGAGAGAGTATCCAAATGAACAAAACCAGAAATGAAATGGAGACATAACAACAGAATCTGAGGAAATTTAAAAAATTATGAAATCCTACTACAAAACTATACTCAACAAAACTGGAAAATCTGGATGAAATGGACAATTTTCTAGGCTGATACCAGGTACCAAAGTTAAATCATGATCAGATAAACCATCCAAACAGTCCCATAACCCCTAAAGAAATAGAAGCAGTCATTTAAAGTCTCCCAACCAAAAAAAAAAAAAAAAAAGAAAAAGAAAAAGAAAAAGCCCAGGACTAGATAAGTTTGGTGTAGAATTCTATCATACTTTCAATGATGATCTAATATCAATACTCTTATTATTGATAAGAGTATTATTATTATTTATAATACTCTATAAATTATTCCACAAATTAGAAACAGAATGAACTCTACTCAATTCTTTCTTTGAAGCTGCAATTATGCTTATACCTAAACCATACAATGACCCTACAAAGAAAGAGAACTTCAGAACAATTTCCCTCATAAATATTGATTCAAAAATACTCAATAAAATTCTCACAAACTGAATTCAAGAGCATATCAAAATGATCATCCATCATGATCAAATAGGCTTGATCCCAGGGATGGAGGGATGATTCAGTGTACAGAAATCCATCAAGGTAATCCACTATATAAATAATCTCAAAGGAAAAAACCACATGATCATCTCATTAGATGCTGAGAAATCTACACCCCTTCCTCATAAAAATCCTGGAAAGATCAGGAATTCAAGGCCTATATCCAAACACAGGAAAAGCAATATACAGCAAAGCAGTAGCCAACAGCAAAGTAAATGGGGAGAAACTTGAAGCAATCCCACTAAAATTCGGGACTAGACAAGGCTGCCCACTCTCTTACTATGTATCCAATATAGTACTTGAAGCCATAGCTAGAGTAATTAGACTATAAAAAGAGGTCAAAGGAATGCAGATTGAAAACGAAGAAGTCAAAATATCACTATTTGTAGATGATATGATAGTATAATCAAGTGACCCCAAAAATTCCACCAGAGAACTCCTAAACCTGATAAACAACTTCAGCAAAGTGGCTGGATATAAAATTAACTCAAACGAATCAGTAACCTTCCTCTACTCAAAGGAAAATAAGGTGAGAAAGAAATTAAGGAAAGGACAACCTTCACAATAGTCACAAATAATATAAAATTCCTTTGTGTGAGATTGTATCCAAGTAAGTGAAAGATCTGTATGACAGGAATTTCAAATCTCTGAAGAAAGAAATTGAAGAAGATCTCAGGAGATGGAAATATGTTCCATGCTCATGTATTGGCAGGATTAATATAGTACAAATGGCCATCTTGCCAAAAGCAATCTACAGATTCAATGTAATCCCCATCAAAATTCCAACTCAAATTTTCATAGAGTTAGAAAGAGCAATTTGCAAATTCATTTGAAATAACGAAAACTCCAGCACCTCAAAAACTATTTCCCACAATAAAAGGACTTCTGGGGTAATCATCATACCTGATCTCAGGCTGTATTACAGGGTAATCACGATAAAAACTGCATGGTATTGGTACAGGGCAAGCAGGTAGATCAATGGAATAGAATTGGAGACCAAGAAATGAACCTAAACACTTATGGTCACTTGATTTTTGACTAATCCAATGGAAAAAAAACCCAGCATTTTAAATGAATGGTGCTGGTTCAACTGGATTTCAGCATGTAGAAGAATGCAAATTGATCCATTCTTATAATCTTGTATGAAGCTAAAGTCCAAGTGGATCAAAGACCTCCACATTAAACCAGGTACACGGAAACTAGTAGAAGAGAAGTAGGGAAGAGCCTTGAACACATAGGTACAGGAGAAAATTATCTGAACAGATCACAAATGGCTTATGCGCTAAGATCAAGATTTGACAAATGGGATATCATAAAATTGCAAAATTTCTGTAAGGCAAAGGACATTCTCAATAGGACAAAATGGCGACTAACAGATTGGGCAAAGATCTTTCCCAATCTTTCATTTCATATAGGGCTAATATCTAATATATCCAAAGAACTCAAGAAATTAGACTTTAGAGAACCTAATAATCCTTTTAAAAATGTGGTACTGAGCCTAACAAAGAATTTTCAACTGAGGAGTATGGAATGGACAAGAGGCACCTAAAAAATGCTCAACATCTTTAATCATCAAGGAAATGCAAATCAAAACAACTCTTAGATTCCACCTCACACCAGTCAGAATTTCAGAATTTCTAAGATAAAAATCTCAGTTGACAGCAGATTCTTACAAGGGTGTGAAGAAAGAGGTGGAATTGCAAGCTGATACAACCACTCTGGAAATCAATCTGGTGGTTCTTCAGACAACTGGCCTTCTGAGGACCCAGCTACACTACTCCTGGGCATACACTCAAAGGATACTCCAACATATAGCAAAGATACATGCTCTACTATGTTCATAGCAGCCTTATTTATAATAGCCAGGAGCTGGAAAGAGTCCAGATGTTTTTCCACAGAAGAATGTATACAGAAAATGTGGTACATCTACACAATGGAATACTATTCAGCTATGAAAAACAATGACTTCATGAAATTCTTTGGCAAATGAATGATACTAGAAAATATCATCCTGAGGGAGTAACTCAGTTACAAAAAAACATATATGGTATGTACTCTCTGATAAGTGGATATTAGCCCAAAAGGTCACAATACCCAAAAAACTGTAAGACCATAAGAAGCTCAAGAAAAAAGAAGACCAAAATGTAGATGCTTTGGTTCTTCTTAAAACGGGGAACAAAATACTCATGGGAGGAAATACAGGGACAAAGAATGGGCAGGGACTAAAGGAAAGGTCGTCCAGAGACCGTCCCACATGGGATCCATCCCATATGCAGCCACCAAGCCTAGTCACTATTGCTGATGCCAAGAAGTGCTTGCTGACAGGAGCCTGATATGAGTGTCTTACTGATACACATGAGGATGCTTGCAGCTAACCATCAGACAGAGCAACAGGACCCCAGTGGAGAAGTTAGAGAAAGGAATGAAGGAGCTGAGGGGGTTTGTAATCCCATGGGAAGAGCAATAGTGTCAACCAACCAGACCTCCCAGAGCTCCAGGGCACTTAACCACCAACCAAAAAGTACTCTTGAAGGGATCCATGGCTCTAGCCCCATATGAGGCAGAATTTGGCATTGTCTGGCATAAATGGGAGGAGAAACTCCTGGTCCTGTGAAGGCTCATTTCCCCAGTGTAGGGGAATGACAGGGTGTTGAGATGGGAGTGGGAACATGTTTATAGATGCCAATTTCTGTTATTTTTGAAAGTGAGTAAGTAGTTTGTTACTTTAAAAGGATCACTGACAGAAATTGTTTTTAGTGATAACTCTTGGTAGACATGAAAGCATGTTTTAAATCAAATTTGGAAATGTCCTCAAAACTACTTCTTTTTTTGTTTTTTTTTAAAAAAGATTTACTTATTATATAGAGGTAAACTTTTTTATTATATATAGGTACACTGTCACTGTCTTCAGACACACCAGAAGAGGGCATCAGATCCCATTACAGATGGTTGTGAGCCATCATGTGGTTGCTGGGAGTTGAACTCCAAACTCTGGAAGAGCAATCAGTGCTCTTAACCACTGAGCCATCTCTCCAGCCCACATTGTACTCTTGAATTTATTACATGAACCTGAAATTTTGTGCCCAATGATCAGCACCTTGTAAACACATTCTATCTTAGAAGTTCTAGTTTTTACATAGGGATCAAGTAGGCTGCTTGACCCCGTGCCTAGCTTATTTCACTAAAACAGTGTCTTCCAGGTTCATTCACATTGTCACAAATGACGGTGTTGTTTTTCAAGACTGGATAATGTAAGACTCTGTATGAATAGACAACCCTGCCTTTATTCGTTTGCCCAGCTGCTAATGGACACTCTGGCTGACTCCCTATCTTGGTTGGCTATGGTGACTAATACTAGATTAAACATGGGAGTTTGAACTGTCTCTTCAACATGACATATACTTGTCGGAACACAGTAAAAGAATGACGCATGGTGAATAATGCCTTAGGGAACTGAGAGAGGCTTCAAGAAAACAAGCTTTTACTCCCTGGATTGTAAGTGCCTTTTGCTCCCTGGATTGTTCTAGGATGTGATTTTGTACCTCCTATGTCAATAAACATTTACATTCAATTTATAAGACTTTTTTGGGTTGTTTTGGTCAAAACTACTTCTTAGGAGACAAATGAGCATCTTACAAGGTGTTTATTTAAATAGAATAATGAATATGAAGGTCTTGGCAAAACACTAATACCCTATAGAAGTGGAAGGTATAATCTTGTACTTTGTGTTTCAAAAAATCTTGTAACAAAAATATTATTTTTGTAGACTCCACACTTAAATATGGGCTGCATGACAACACTGTGAAGTGAAGTTACCATTGATGAATGGCTGTTCCCACAGAAAGTTGACTAATGTAGGATGTTAACTTGGACCCAGACTGCTTGTATAATGTGACAGGGTTTTCTTTGTTTGTTTGTTTGGTTTTTCTTGATTTGCTTTTTTCTTATGTAATTTGTTGCTCAGAGAGTTAAAGGCTACTTATCAGACTCAATGATGAGGCTAATGGAGGGAAGTTACTTAGAAGATCACTGTAGAGTCAGTGAACTTCAAGTAGGTTTGTAACTTGCTAAGGTAAGGTCATAACATGTTGACTTGATAATAGGTAGCAGCTATGAAGAGTCTGGTTTTCAGATACACAGCAGCATGTGTACTGAGTGAATGGAACAGCCTGCCTTGGAAACCAGCAACTGAAACTTAGGAAATGTGCACCCAAGCCACTCGGCTTCATGATCCATTCATTAAACAAACATACATGACTCATACATGGGCAGATCTAAATATTAGCTTCTCTTGAGATGCTGATATATCACTATGGCACAGTTATTGTTGCCCTTTTCATTTTATGAAAGACCCTAAGGCAGAAGGAAGTGGTGTAACCTGTCCAAAGTCCATGCAGTCTGGGTGAGCAGTCCAGGTCTTCTGACTATTATGCTATATTCCATCTTCAGTAATATGCCTTCAGTAATGCGCCACACTTCACCCAGTCAAACCTGAAGTACTCCCCAACAGCCTGGAACCAGAGCTTCTTTAAGGTGTTCAAAGGAAGCAGGGAACATCTATGTTTAGTTGATGCCCTGTTGACCTTGCCGGGAGTATCTGCCCAAAGGCATGCTTTATGGTGTCAGCAATTCAATCCTAGACTCCTAAATTCTTCCCTCTGGTTCTTTGTTCCAGACAGCATTCTTTCCTCATGAAATACATCTCTCTTCTCATTATATCTTCCCATAAAACTTTCATCAATTTGAAAATTATAAAATGCATTTCTTTTTATGCAGACATATAATTTATGTATGCTTAAATGACAATTGGGCAATATATCCTCCTGAAAACCCAAATACCATTCCCAACTCTGCAATCTGAAAATAAATTGATGATCTGAAAATTGGCATAGGTTTTAAAGAAACAGCATCTTCTCAATCATTGACTTTAGATGATGTTTATCTGGAAAGCAAACTGGTCCATTCAGCAAATTCTGCTTCAAAGAGATTTCAGAGAGATCCACCATTCTCCCCTGTCTGAATCCAAGTTCGACACAGACTCAATGGCATGCGCTCTCCCTGTGTGCATAGATAAAGCCAGCACCCCCACCTCTCAGGATCTCACCCTCACACACCCAGACATGCTGCACTTGAGGATATTTTTGCTTCACACCCAAATGTCAGAGAAGATCTGATTTTTCTTGATTGGCTTCAGGTGATGTGGATGGGGATTCAGGAAATTATCTAAATCAATCTATGTTTAGCGACTTCTTTGAAATGACAGGACCTGAATCAAAATGTAGAGTATCATTTCTAGTTTAAGTCTCATTTCCTGAATTTCTGTAGCTCTCACTCTACCAAGACACAGGTAAAATAGCATTTTATTTTTCTTCCTTTAGAAAGCCACAGAGCTAACTTGTTTCCAAAACAACCTGACTCCTACTTATTGGATTACTAAATGACTTAATTGTTAACCTTCAGAAGGAGTCAGAAAGCAAATGATCCCATTTCAGTGAGACACTCACAGATTTACTCATTAAGAATAAGATATACAGCGTGTTTCATAAGTGAAGAATAGACACCGTGTCTGGGCACAGTGATGCTTGGCCATCCATTGACTTCACAATCTTTAGATCACTAGGGAAGCAAGGCTCTTGAACAAATCCCAAATATGCAGGTCTCTTCTCAGAAGCAAAGAAGAAGAGGAGTGACCACAAGTTTAAGACGGGATAGTGATGTCCTATAATGCAACATGGGGGTGGAAGACATAGCATCGACTTTCACCTGGAAATGTGCTAGCAATATAAAATTTTAGGACATTCCATCAACTCTTAAACCACAATTTTAAGGTAGTTTTGGCAAGATCATCAGGTAATCTCTACATATATTAAAGGAGAAATAATGCTGGTCCTAACCTGGAAGCTTCAATCTTAGTGGCCAGCTGTCATAGCGCTGGAAGGTGCTACATAGGATCCTAGAGGAGAAATGTCAAAACCAACCATATCCTGCTGTGGACTTTCATTTTTAAAGGCTGGCTTGGCAAGATATGCCCACTTGTGCAGTGACATGAATATCATGGGAGTACCCAACCACTTTCGTAGAATTTAAGCCTTACCTCAGAGGTTAAAACTTATAACAAAACAAGAAACTGTTGCTAGACAGATTGTAGACCCATGGGGAGAACCTACTACTTTTATTCTGTCAAATGGTCACGTAATAAACCAACTCCAGATGACTTATTATTGTATACAAAGTTGAATGCCTTTCTCAACCATTACCTGAGATGCTTCTATTTGCAGGAAATGGTAATTAACACACAACTAGCAAAGGTTCAGAGACTAAGAGACCAGAGAATTATCAGCCCTAAAAGGAACATATATGCTGTATCCCTGAATCCCCAGGCTCAGAGATCATTGTGGAATAAAGAACAGAATGATTTTAAGAGCCAGAGGCAGTAGGTAACTACAAAGAAGCAACGTCTTTTGAACAGAGTGGGGCAGGTGCACATATGATCTCACAATGGTTGTGACAACATGCACAAGACCTGTAGAAGTGCAAGCCAGTCAAACTTACAGCATGGAGAGGTAGGGGGTGGACATGAAGTCCTGCCCTTAGCCTTAGCTGAGGAGCTGATAGTAATTGATAGCTGCTGGGAGGGAGAAAGTCACTTTTCTTTAAGGGAATAGCCCCTGGGAAGTTGACCATGTTTCAGTGGAAAGCCATGCATCCAAGAAAAACAATATAAATGTATATATAGGTCAGCACAAATTGAATTTCATGCATTTAAAAAAAAAGAAGACACAGAATTGTGTTGGTTGGTAAGGGGAGTGAATCTGGAAGGAGTAGGAGGAGGAAGTAAATATGATCAAGACACAGTGTATGAAACTTTCCAAGAACTAATTAAAAAAAGTTTGAAAAGTGCTATTTTAAAATATTTTTAAAGTGATATTGAATAATTGCTGTTTTCCAAAACCGTTGTCACTTACCAAGAGTCATGGTCATTCTTAATTTGCAATGGGGCTATCATCCCATAGTGAGAAGATGCTCACATTTACTGCTCTGGGAAGATAATGGCTGAAATAGAATCATTTTTCCTGGAGGAGCAAAAGCAGCCATAGGGGAAGGAAGAGCAGCTCATCACTCTCAGTGACAACAAATGCCAGCTTGACCTGCATTGTTATTTCTGACATATCACCTGCTTTCTCGTCACATTATGCTGGTACGGATTTTTTTTTCTTTGAGATTTTATTTTTGGGCTAGACAAGGCAACTGACCTAGAGGTTGCTGCAGGCATTTGAAAATATCATCTTCCTTGTCTTTTCCATTGGACTGAGCTGTCTTCCACAGGAATCCTCACCTGGGTGATTTTAAGAATTTTTCAATCATGAGGATGTTGAAATACCAGACCCATCAAACAGTCATGTCTCTCATGACATGGTAACTTGTGGGAATAATAAGATAAAGTTGTGGTAGGAAATGTGTGTGAGGGGCTAGACATCAGAGGGGTGCCCTGAAGGGATGAGGGAAGGGTGACGGTGAGGAAAACTGTATCCCCATTCAGAAGGAAGGATATGGAGCAGATATTGTTAGCCGGCACTACTGATGAGTAGGAAAGATCCGCCAGCCATTTTATGCCACCTTGAGGATCCCTGCAAACCTAGGCAGTGTCTGTGACCACACATTTTACTGCCTAGTGAAGGTTTATGCTGAGTATTTTCAACAAAGACTGAGTTTTTCAACAAAGCCACAATGTGGCTGTCACATGTAACCAGTCTTCTTCTAACAGTTCATCAGAGAAGCAGAGGGCTGTGGTAGACTTTCTCAACTGAGGATTATTATTATTTTTTTTTTTGTGAATAGAGACTTATTTCCAAAGTCCTGGGCAAGAAAGCTGTTAAGGATGTTAGTCAACTTAGTTGCACCATCACAGTTTATTCCCTGTCACATGAGAATGATGGTGGTATGACTAGAAGAGTTACCAAAGAGGATTGGATGCTTTCCGGTGGTGCAATGTCCAAGTTCTCTGTGTCTCTAGCAAAAAAAGATGAGCAAGACATAGAGTAGTAGTGACAACTTATAGATTTATTAAGCACAAGAGGAAAAGCATTTTATACATTCCATAGAATGGCAGAGGTTCAAAGCCCTCTTGTTTCTTAGTTTTAGTTTTTTATTTCTTTACAAAAGGAAGAAGTATTGCCTGAAATGGATGGGACCTTGGACTGTTCCAGGACATGGACTACTTGCTAGGTGGTATCTGCAATGGTCTGGCCGGTTCCTGAGACGGTCTTTCTTGGTTGATGTGTTCCACAGTTAACTCTCTTGGTATCCTGTCTTTTTCCTCAGAACTTCTGTGTTACCTGAGTCGACATGGTGGGATCTAATTAATTGAAAATCATATAATCTAAATTTTTTCAAACAGAGAGGGAAATATTTCCTATTTCACAACGGGAATAGGCACTTTAATCAGAGGTTTTTCAACTTTTTTCATCCCCATGAACAAACCTCATCCATGCCTCCTCGTTCATGGAGTTTTCTGCACGCTTCTGGGATCTAGTCGGTCTCTCGCATTCCATCCTCAGTACTTCCTGTCTGTTCTCCATATGGTAGCTGCAGCACTTATCCCAAGATAAAGCTCAGCCGTGTCTCTCCCAAACCTTCCAATGTTTTCTGATCTCCAAGTTCTACCTTTAGTAGTCATGCCCCGAAGATGTGACTTGCACCCATTCTCTCAGCCCATTACACATATTTATCTCTTGCTTCTGTTTTTGCTAGGTCACCTTCATGTTTTTCCTCAACCACACTTGACACATCTCAATTTTAGGGTCTCTGCCAGTAACTCTTTAAGATAATTTACTTCATCTTTCACCTGCTTTAAATGTCTTTGTAAAAGGTGCCTTATCAAACAATTGTCCCTAGCTATGTGAAGCCTCTGTGAATGGATGCTACATTCATTCAAACTACATCATGTTTCATTCTTTTCAGTTTAAATTTCCTCCACCTAGAGCCCAAGTCTTTGCAAGCTGAGTTCTTCTTTGATTGCTTGTTTTGCTCCTGCCCCAGTGCCTTAGAAATTGCTGGAAGTATACTAAGAGCCCTCCTAAGTTGGTATTTGTGGGTAAATGATTTTCAAAGCTTATTTGCATGTCTGCCCTTCGCCTGCTTTCTCACTCAACTTGGCTCACAAGCAGGTTCCTGCCTTCCTGGTTTTGTTTGGCTCCTTCCTCAGGCTGGTGTGCCTTTGTTGTTTGTGCGGACTTTAGTTCAAGTCTTTCCTTTCTGTAAGACTCTCATTCTCTAGGAAGCCTTGCACTGTTCTGCTCTCAAAGCTGAAGATATCTCTTGGATTTCATTGCATTGCTTGTGTCTCTCGTGTGTCTGTCTTATCATATAAATTATTTGGTGATTCCTTTTTATGAATGGGAACTATCCAAGTTGTGATCCTGTCTGATTTATCTTCATCCCCGGGAGCCCAAATGGTCCTCACTCCCTGCTTTACACGTAGGAAGTACCTCACACTTATTTGGTTCACAAATAATGACTGTTGTACTGTGCCAGTGTTGATTTGGTGATGATACCTAGTAGGAAATGGCTGTTGAGCTCTTAAAATTCTGAAATTTCTGTTTCCCAAATTTGCTCTTCATAATTCTTGATTTGGTGTTTTGTGCACAGTGAAGAACGCATAGAAAACAAAGCCTTTGGGTGTGATCCTGTTGCTTTAATGCACGCTGGAAAAGATATACATCAGGAAGATAAGTTACCTAAGAAGACTGTCCATTGTTTTTACTAAACATCTACATTGTTTAACTTCCACATTGAGTTGATACCTGGGAGGAAGTTATAGTTATGGGAAATTTGTTCGACATCTTTTGCAGCCCAAGAGAATACTCCACATTTCTGTGGAAATGCAATTCTGTTATCTAGTGGGAGAACGGAGAGCAGGGGGTAACTGTGTTCAGAAGGATGCCTGGTTAATAACTTGATTTTTCTCACCATGGATTTCTAACTCCAAGCTGTCAAGACTCTGCCTTGGAAGCTCCCAGAATACGTGTGTGCAGCCACTGGCCTAATTGGGAAGTTTGGCTGTGGTGACATTGGGCTCATTAGGTTTCTCTTATCAGTGGTAGAAGCTGTGAGATTTCAACCAAGCAGAGAGTTTAGATTCTAAATGAGAAATATAGATTAGCATTTCCCACAATGCAATAATGCACATCAGTGTTACCTTTCTAGTGACAAAAGCAGAAACTTGAATGCATTGTAGGGTTCCTTGTTTAATCAATAAATAAAGGAGAGACACACAAGATTTATTTCTTCTGAGGCAACAAACACCATCATTTTTCTTAATTATCTTTGTGTTTGCCTTTCTGACTTTGGGATTCTTTCCAAGGAAAAAGCCCTCTACATTAAGACAAGACTCTCCCCTTCCCCCACCACATCCCCCACACACGGTGGGTGAATACATGCCCCCCTTTTTGTTTGCGTGTGTGTGCATATATATTTCTTTCTTTTTTGTACATACATTTTTTTAACTGCAATACCTACAGTTCTTAATAAAAACCTAATAAGGTCAAAGATTTTGCAAGGTTGTCCAGGCTACCTTAGAGGCCAGAGGTTCCAGCTGAGGAGGAGAAATATCAAGGCAGCTGTAGCAGAGAAAACAAATAGTTTGAACTTTGGATCCACAGATGGTTGTGCCTGCCAACTGTTATGAGCCAATGAATATCTAGCCTATCATTTGTCATATTTATTGCAGTACATAATGCTGTAATTTCTCATGGCACGGCTATTTATCTTGCTGTGTTCTCTGAACAGCTAAAATCGTGGCCATGTTGGAGCATATGTATAGCTTTTGGGACTCATCTTTAAATAGCAGCCATGCGAATTGGCAGAGGTCTTCCCCTCCCAGGGCTGGGATCAGGAATGCTTCAAAAGCAGCTAGCAGGAAGACAGTGGGAAGTTCTGACAACAATGGAGATGGTGTTCAGAGTCTGTTTCTACCTGCTTAGCTGAGGGGTTTGAAAGCATCTGAGAAATTTCTGCTGAAGTTTCTCCCTTTTTAGTTGTAGTAAGGTGACATCCTGGATTGAAAGCTTTGAGAGTGACAACTGTCCTACCTAGGAGGCCCTCCAGAGCCTGCTGGGATGCCTCCAAGTTTACAGAAAAGAAACTGACTCGGGGAAGGAGAAACTTGAGAGTGGGAGGAAGAGGCGTACCGCCGAGTTGCAGGGTTCTGACAGTGTTCATGGAAACACTGGGATACAGCACGGAGCAGCAGGAACACCTGTCTTTACTGGCATCTCCATGACTGGTGGTGGTGAGTCAGTGAACGGAGGCCACACGACACCGAACAACAGAAGGTGTGACTCATGGGTGGGCTGAGAGGATACTGGTGATCACCTGGCATGTGTCAGCATCCATGCTGGCTGAATCACTGGGTCCAAATGAGGCTTGGACTTAGGGCCGACTTCAGTATACTTTGCAGCTCCCTTGAATAGCCGATGTAAAAGCCACAATTGCTGCCCAGTCATACTGGATAATCTGCACCTACTTCTTGGTATGTGCAGATTCATACTTTGTTTTAGCTTGCTCTATGAATTGCAGGGAAGGATCTCTTAGCTACTGGGACCCATAGAGCATAAGCCCCCAAATCTCTTTTCTACAAGGCAGTCAGAGGGCATATAATGTTCAGAAGAAAGAAAAGACTCTAATGCAATTTGCCTCATTTCTAATATTCATGTTAAACATCTGAATATTAAAATTTCTAAATCAACCTCTGGCCCAATTGACCGAGGCTGTGTAAGGGCACAACAGTAGTTTTCCTTCCATCTGAGCATTTCCTTCCTATGTGGCCTCCACCTTGGACTATGCGTAAACACGAGTGCAAGAAGACTCGGCGGTGTAATTCTGACAGCAGCATTCCGAATTGTTTTCTTTCCTTGTAGAGATGAAAAGTGTGGTAGCTCTCACAGCTCTGATGCTGAGGAAGGCCAAGCACTTAGACTGTCTGCGGTTGAAAAGGCAGCGCTCAGAGCAAAAGATCTGGCACTAGTGTGAAATGTACGTAGAAAGCTTCGTAAGAAAGTCAGAAAGGCTAAGACTCAAAAAGAATGAGGAGACTTGAAAAACACCGACGGAGATAAGGACTTTAAAGCTGTTGTCAGTGCTTAGGGCTTGGAGCGGCAAGCTGAGGTCAGTGGATAGCAATAAAAAAGCAACTACTATGAGTCCTTTTTTTTTTTTTGCATCTGTCTCCTAAATTAAGCTTTTAAGAGTTTGAAGGAAGGAAGGACTAGAAGTCTAGATACGTAAAAAGACCATCAGAGAAACTGTTCGGATTTTCAGGTCTAGACATTGGTGTCTAGTTCCTAGGGAGACAGGAATCACAAGGGTAAGAGAGAATAGGAAGTGTTCAGGTGGCTTCAAACTGAGTGTTTCCCTTTTTTTTTTTTTTTCAGGAGGAGTTTGTGATTTAACAAATGATTTGGGCACATTTAACTAGGAACAAAATCTGGGAGTAAGCACCAAAGTCAGGACAAAAGGTTAGAGACCTAAGGAGAATTATCTGAGCAGTGAAGAGAGACTACATTTTGTCAAATGTGTGGTTGAGAACAAGAGGAACTATAGAACTTAAAGCAGCTTCCTCAGAGGCCGTCGGTGCACAAAGGATAGAAGTCCGTAAGACACAGCAGTACTTCAGTGGTTGATTTAAGCCTTGGTGACTGATCAGAGGACAGATTACACCATTCTCAAATCCTCTAAGGAGGGGTGCTCTCAAAACCAGCCATCTTTAGAGGAGCCTTCCCAAGATATGGCCGTCAGCTCTTTGTCCTTCCTCCTTTCTGCCATCCCTTATAGCTTAAACACGAGCTTGTGAGATGGAAGGAAGGGCTATGTGAGTTGGAAAAAACTCGGGAGGCTTATTATGACTCTCTGTTAAGAGTGAGGCAGAGAAGAAATAAACATTTGCTCGCTAATGTGGACAGCTCTGATTCTTCTTTCCCTCACACTGGAAATGAGTTAGGCAGCAGCCAGGACAATCCCCTCAAGTGTTCTCCTACTCACTGCCCAGATTTCCTCCACCCTCTTCAGGATTTTCTGTGAATTTTATTTCAGGCCCACGACGCAGCATATTTTATCAGAGTCTCAGACATTTTTGTTTTTTTGACTACTTTAAATAAATAGCAAATGCTCTTAAATCACTGAGATGTGACAAGAAATGAAACTTTAGCTGAAATTCTAGCAGAGCATTACGTTTAATTGTGTTCTGTTGATCCTAGCATAAATAATCTGAAGGTGCCCTCCAGCTGGTTGCTTTGCTCATAAGAGTTCCGCCACCCCATGCAGTATGGTTGCAAGACACTGACTGCAAAGGGGTGCAGCTTCTAGCAGGAGCCTTGCCACTAATTAGCAGTGTGACTTTGGACAAATCTCTTTCCATCTTGGCACTGTTTCCCCATCAGTGGAGTAAATGGGTTGACCTATGTTATCTCCTAGGTCCTTTCCAACTCTAGAATTTTAAAAAGCTCATGATTTCAAGCCAAAAATTGTATTATGGGATGAGCTGACAGCATGTATAAGTGCAAGTTGATTAGGAAAATGGCATAGGATTTATTTTTTAAATTGGCTTTCACAATAATGAATCATGGAGTAATGCTATAGAGAAAGAGCTACATTTAATGTAAGTGTTCGAGGAAGCACAGCATATTTTAAACAATGGTTGAAAATAACCTTTCATTCTTTGCCCTTATATTTATCCTAATGGATGGCATAAAATGGATACTCAGGTGGAATAGTGGCTTTGTTCAATTTTAAGTCACCCTGTCCTGTTGTGCACTGCTGCTCTCCACGTTAGCTGACATTGCAGGATGCAGCACTATGCAGAAGGAAGAGTTAGACATGTGACATGGTGTCAGAAACAATACCTGCCTTTTACAGATCGGCTATCATTTAAAGGTCGGTATTTAGAACCATTCTTAGATAATTCAATATCTCTCTGACTCTGCTAGGGAGGCTGTCAGCCTGAGTTAATTTTTTTACTTATCAGATATGATGGGACAAGATGACATTAAAATGTTTGAAAGCAATAATCCTGAATGCATATTTTCAAAGCCAAGCAAATCTTTAAGGTATTGCTTGAATTGATTTCCTGAAACCATAGGACCCAAAGATAAAATGATAATGGTCACAGAACATTGTCCAGAATAAAGCCAGATCTTTCCAATTTTATCATATGTCTTCTGTGGTATTACAGTCTTCCAGTTTTGATTGTCGCAGATTTTATGGGGAGAGAACTGGTTTTTTTTCTCTGTTGACACTGGGTAATTACTATGTGGGTGACACCTTCTTCAGTTATATTCTATAGTCCAGCACTGCAAATTCCAGTGACTGACTACTGAAAAATTGGAGATGACTGCTGACTATCCTGTGTCTGCTCTCCTCTCCTAGTTAGACTGTGCAATTTCCTGATGGACACATAGGTGACTGGCAAGTCAGGGAGTGAGGCTTCTCCCCCATAATCCCCCGTTCCGTGTGTGTGTGTGTGTGTGTGTGTGTGTGTGTGTGTGTGTGTGTGCGCGCGCGCGCATGCACGCGCGCATACGCGAATCTGGACACAAAAGTCAAGTATTTGGTGTCTTTTCTATCTGTCTTATGTTTTGAGACAGGGTCTTTCACTGGAGCGGGCACTCACTGATTATTTAAATTGGCTAGCCAAGAAGCCGCAGCGGAAGTCTGCCTGCATCCTTCCCCAGCACTGCACGCCCACTTGATGGTGCCCAGTAATAAGTGTGCTGATAATCTGAACCCAAATTGTCAGGCTTGCATGGCAAGCACTTTATGTTATGAACTACCCCCAACCCCCAGCTCTTCACTGGGCTCTTTAGGTTGTATAAGTGTTTCAGGTTCCTTCATCCACAGGATATTGTATGAAGTAGCCTTTGAAAGTCCTCTCTTCATCTGGAAGCCCTCTGACTTCATAGGATACAGATATTAAGAGGGAGATAATAGAAATGTGTAAATGCCAACCTGGGTCCTGTTTGGAAGGCATGTTTATTCTTTTGGGATGTTTTATCTAGAAAGTTCTTCATCCCCTCCCAAGCAAATAGACTTCTGTCAAGTTTTTCTTAGTAGTCTGCCTGACATGTCCAGACAAAGTTTTCTAAAATGTAGTGGCAACATATGTTCAAGTTGGGGTTCCTGGAAATGTTTGTTAAACAAATATTTCTGAGCATATTGTGTGTAGGATATATGTTCTTTTTTCTTTATTCATCTCTTCTTAAAGAAATATTTTTCCTCTGAGGAAGACAGATTTGAATTGGAGGAATGACATTTAGAACTCCTTTCCCCAGAGATCATAAAACTATTTTCAAATAAAACACAATTAGCAGAGAAAGAATGGGGTTTGTCAAGCTCATGAGATGATATGTTTAGAAGGCTCTTATGAAGCAACATTGATTTAAGCAAATGCTTAGACATCTTCGTAGAGGAATTATAATATCTAGGAAAAATATAGAAGTATCTAAACTCTAGAAACAGCCAATGACAGATAAATTATAGTCTTTCTTCTTAGTGGTTTTGCAGATATATGCTTGTACAGTGAAAATATGCTTTGAATATTTTAGAATTATGTAAAATTTTTATTGATATGCATTATTGGATTCTTACTATGACTTATTTTTTATATATACTTTGCTACAAAATTACTGTATTGTATTTTGCATGATGAGCTAGACATTTAATATTTATTCCTGAATACATATTTCTACTGAAGTTACTTGCATTTTTTAAAACAGGTATTTTTACCTGTGGTCCTTGCATATTTATCTGATTGGATTACAATGCTCCTTTAGAAATGGCTAAGTCACCGATGTGTTTTATGTAATTGTTCACATAAAATTCGCAATTCCAATGAAACACCTATTATTTTTCCTATAATATATGTTACTACTTAATACAAATAGAAAAACATTGTCCTTCATATCTGGAAAATATATTACTGACAAAGATGTGTAGGGATGTAGCTAAAAGATCAATATCTGATCAATAGTTCATTGCACACACAGTGAGAAATACTATAGTTATTATCGACAGAATCTCATGTGGTTTGTAGTTGTATCTTGAAGTTGAGGTTTTCATGTACAAATCAGTATATGGACCCAAGTAATCGACTGAGAGAGAGAGAGTCTAATTGATACACATGAACATGTGGCACCTTGTCTTTCATAGGATCAGACCTTCAGGGAGTTCTGCTTCTGGCCGTATGGACATTGTGGTAAACCAGAAGTGTGCCTGTCTCTTGTTTTGTTTTGTTTTTTTTTTTTTTCCTGAGGGTTATATTTTTTTCTCTCTGAGAGTTACATCTGGTGCTCTGATCTGTGGTTAACCTATTGTTTCTCAGCACCTCCAGCCCAGTGAAGTTGTGTTGCCTTATACTGACTTTCTATATCCCCAAGTTCACAATCTGAGCATTTCACACTGAGGTCAGGCATCACTGTACACATCTTACAACATGACACACGACCTGAGGCTACAAGGGTGAATGATTCTCTTGCAGCCAGTAAGGTATATTGTAGAAGGCATCTTCCACATTCTGTAACCTCTTTTGGTGAAATAATATTATGTAAATAACACAAAATATCTCAGAAATTGAGTTCCAGTTACTCAATCTTTGTGAAGTGATATAAGGTAGGCACTATTATTAGTTTTTATTTTATGAATGAGAATCCTGAATGCACGAGAGAAGTGGGAAAACTCATCTAAACTCATGTGCCTTGGAAATGGTAGAAACGAAGTTTGTCCTTCCAGAATTTGGCTTCAGAGTCCAGGTTTATTGCAAACACAGCATTAGCCCAATTTTTTCTTTGGGGTACACCTGTACCTTAGCAAACATATCTACACAAGGATAGGTAACCAAGACCAAGGGAAGGTCCCTGGTCTAGTCTATAGTCTGAGGCACTGAAGGCAAAATAATCTTGAACAGAGGCTCAGAAAGGCTGAAAACAAATTGAGGACATCCCCCATGGTGTCCTGAGACACAGTCCCTTTTTTTTTCTGTTGTCATGGCATCCAGTGGTGCTCAGTCTCTAGCTTTTTCTCATATTCTATAAGCTTCCCTACATTCTCTTTTGGATCAAAAGAGTAACAATTATTATATTGTTTTGCCAAACTCTACTAATTGTTCAAACAGGTGAAGTGCCACATTGCAGAATAGTGAGGTCTCCATAAAGGTCTGCAAAGTACAGCGACCATTTGACTGTTAGAACAATACCATTTAAAATGATTCTAGTAGGTTTGAGTTTACTGTTTTGTCATATTTAACTTTATGTATGTATGTGTGTATGTATTTATTTATTGTTTATTTATTTATTTATGTATAAACCTTTTTTCATTGGTTGTCAGAAAAATTTTCCGTCTTGTTCTAAGGAGATGGACGAATGCAGTAATGCTCCATAGTAGTGAGGGTTCTTTTTTTTTCTTCTGTTTTTGTTTTTTGTTTTTTGTAATCTCTGTTTTGATTTATTTTCTTCCTGAAGAAAAAAATGAGACTCAGTTATATAGCTAACTAAGAGAAGGGCAACTTAATTGAACTCTCAAGTGTTCTTAAGAAGTTTGACAACAAAACTAATCTATTAATTATCCTCCCTTCTGAATTTATCTAGTCAGAACCTTGCTCTCTTTGTCCTGAACACACACATATTTCAATGAGAATGAAAGCCTGCATGTTATGAAATGTTAACTTAAAAGTTATCTTGTTTGTTTGGAACCAAGGGAGAAATGTAGGAGCTACCCTCTGTGTTCAGTCCAGGATCACTTAGCTCTGATATGGTTTAAGGATGAACACAGAATTCTTTTTGCGTGAGAAAGCAGCAAACTGCATGTTTCCTTACCCGAAGAGTATTTATTAGTGCTCCTAAATCCATTTGTGCCTAAAACTTATCACTAAAACTTATTGCATAATATTAATTAATCCCTTCAAATATATACCAGTCAGTTATTAAACGTAGAGCTGTATGTCAGCTGCTTTCTTGTTTCCCAGCACTATGTTAACAAGGAACTAATTAAATATTCTCTCCAGGGAATTAGGAATGGGTGCGTTTTCCAGGGAAGCAATTGTCAGGATACACTTAACAGTGAAAGACCTGATTGGAGTGGCTAGTGTTTGTTAAATTATTTCATATTCTGCATAGTTCCTGATGCATAGAAAATAGTTGGTATGTGTCTAAGTGATTATCACCATTACTGATCCATTCCTTTATCAGTTCTATAGATTTGGCAGGTCTGGCTCTCTGACCTTTGACCAGTAAATATGCTTTTTTCTTTCATATTTAAGATATTTGAGTTGCTGCTTTCATATTTGGCTTTGGAAGAAAACAAGACCCAATCTGGATAGGGAATCAATGAATTGGACCATTGAAGTAGCACACAGGTTTTAGTAAATGTAAACTGTAGAATGTGACAACTGTAGAACCCTAATTCTTAACCGACTTGGATGGGATTATTTCGTTTTCTCCTCAGGGAAGATCAATTATCCAGATGTCAGATTTCTGACACTTGCTCTCTTCTGGATCCCTTGCCTCTGACTTTCTCATTTCTTTCTCTTTTACCATTGCATTTGAAAAGAGTGTGCCAAACATAACACACCACAAGGTCAGTTGAACTTTTTCTGCTTTCTGGAGCTACGTTAAATGCCATGACAATGTTATTAGTTATTCCATTATATTGTTTCTACCCTCTTTAGGAATGCCTCTTTGTATCTTTTCTTTCATTTCCATTTTTAAATTATGAAACAGTGTTCTAAAATATTTGTTTCTTGGCACAAATCTTTTGTAAAAACATAGTCTTCCAGTTTTATCATGCTATCTTGATTTTCTTGCCAAAATTTTTCAAAGGACTCAGAGAATGATTTATTTTGTGCAATTTTATTTTTGATAGAAGGCAGGTCTATTTTGACCTATTACTTGAGTAAAAATTAACAAGGTGTATTCTCCTTGGGCCTACTTACTGTTTACCTAACAATTTCTTCTCCTTTTCTGTTTTATGACAAAAATAGATGTTGTGGATTTAGGTTGATATATTTATTAATTGGAAGATGAGGAGGGATGGAGAGAAAATGCTCATACTTTAAGAACTTATTAGTAGTATCTTGCCAAGAGCTTAGGTTTTATCTATGATCATCAATGATTGTCAGGATCATGTTTAGTTATGACCATCAGTGATCTTCATCATCATGTTGATTATTCCCTCTTGTCATGGATGAGATTATTGTTTCATATGATGAGGAACTGTTTTCATTTAATTTCCATGAAGTCTGCTTCTGTCCTTTGTCCATTTCCTTATCTTAGTGGTTGTAAATTATTTAAGTCAATTTAAAGACGCCATGTATAAAAATATAACTTTTCTCTGTTAAATGAATTGGAAAGTTTGCCTTCTGTTTTACTTGTATTTTTATTTGTCAGTGTCTTTTTTCCCAATCTACTAATATATGTCCCTAATTCTGGAGCTGGGTAATATTCTGAAAGAACTTGAAACACAGTTTATAAAGAAATCATATTTTTTGGTGATTTACCCATTTGACTGACTTAAAATTGGTCTTTATTTAAAATTATTAGTAAAATTATCTTTCAGATGGTAACCCCAGAAATTAAAATATGGTGCATAGTCTCATGATTAATGCATTTATTTGATCTCATGCTAATGGATAGTCCAAAAAAGAAAAAAAAAGTATACCAATTTTAATATGGCAAAATATATTATTCTTGATAACATTAAATACCTGGAAACCAGAGAGTGTAAGATAAAATGCATGAAATATAAAAAGAAAAGCAAAGGATGATATTGAAAGACAGTAATAAAATGTGAACAAATTAAAAGATATGCTTTGAGGCTGGAGAGTTGGCTCAGTGGTCAAAAGCTTGTTTTTGTTGTAAAGGACCCTGGTTCAATACCCAGCATCCAACACAAGGAGGCTCACCACGTTCTCTAGGACCAGCACTGAGGGAAAACAGACATACACAAAGGCAAAACTATAATACACCTAAAATAATAAAATCTAATTGCTTTTTTAAAAAAGAAACAAAAATATGCTTTGGATGGAAATAGTCAATAGGTTGTCATTGTCTCTAAGCTAATTTTTAACTGGCATCCCAGTACAAAGAACAATATTATTTCTGTAATATTCAGGTTGATACAAAGGAATTCACAGAATGATAAATATTCACAACAAGCAAAGTTCTAAAAGTGAATATTAATAGGAACTAAAACTATAGAGATACTAGCCTTATT
Source organism: Rattus rattus (assembly GCF_011064425.1). Classification (NCBI taxonomy): domain Eukaryota; kingdom Metazoa; phylum Chordata; class Mammalia; order Rodentia; family Muridae; genus Rattus; species Rattus rattus. The sequence continues at coordinate 124,205,265 of NC_046157.1, forward strand.
TTATAGCACTTTCAGATTTAATGCAGAATGCTACCAGAACATAAGAAGATCAGAGAAATAAATGGCAAGTTTGCAAATAGACTTCTAAAAATTGTAATTGTATGCACAATCAGGGCACAATTCCAGCCTAGTGGAAAAAAAGGTGATTTTGGAACAACATACTTATTTCAAACTACAAGTTGTGAATCACTGCATAGACATAATGAAATTTCTAGAATGCAAGACATTGGGTTTCCCAAGACAGCTTGGGAAAACTAATAAGACTGAAAGTATAGTGGACTCTGATTGAATCCACAAATTCAGCAAAGAAATAGCTTGTCCTACGCCCATGAAGGAAGGTACTAAATTCCATCTGTGCTCATCAGAGTTTACACACACATTCCTCTCCCACTTCCCACCACATAGGGATTACAGGAGGGGAGAGGAATTAAACCTTTGATGGAAGCAAAATAGATACAACCTCTAGAACTCCCTTATAGTAATCCACTGCGTGTGTCAAGGAAACAGGTTGTAATGGGATGACTTTAAAAATACTATTTTACTGAGTAAGGAGAACTCTAGGCTGACAGGGAAGTTGGCTTACTACCTTACGAAGAGTCCTGCTTTATTCTAACACCATCAGGAAGGAGATATGTAGGCCATTTAAGTGCATCAGCATGCCGGATGTGGATGCAGGCAGGCTGTGCAAGTGCTAATTGCTCTCATTAGCACTCAGGAATTCTTAGGGAAAGAGCCTGGCTTATAGACACAGCTCCAGGTTTTTCATCTGCAGGTGTTTTTATTCTATGCTTGTTGTTGTTTTGCTTTTTTTTATTGCCTTCTTGTCTAATTTTGCTTTCCCCCATTTACTAGGTTGAATTTGAATAAAACCTCTTCAGATCTTTCTGCAATCTTGGGCAAGAAAGCTGCATTGTGTAGATGAACTACTTTGGAGGTCTTAAAGTCATTTGATTCAGGGTGCAGTATAAATGCAAAGCAGGATGCACCCTAAAGCAAAATGCTAATTATTGCAGGCAATGCAGATGTTGCTCTTAAAGATACCAGCTGTGCGTCACCTCTCAATATCATGAGTTTGCTCTCAGAAGAGAACATGGGATGCTTAGTGGTAGGGGCTGAGGCCAACAAATCACTCAGAAAATAAAACTACTGAGAAAATAGAATTGTAATTGTTATCAGAAAGTAAAACTTTGAGCCTGGGGAGATGACTCAACAGGTAAACTGCTTCTAGGACAAATATTAGGATCTGAGTTTAGATTCCCAGCTTTTACATAAAAAGCTTGTTGAGGTAGGTGTGTTAGGGAGTAAGCAGACACCAGGACCTCACTGGCCTAGTCTAGCTGGGTTGGCAGCCTCAGGTTCAGCTAGAGAACATGTCACATAGAAAACACAAGGTAGCCAGTGATAGAGCGAAACATTCCAGCTCTATCCACAATATACATGAGCATGATGGGTAATTGCACAGGTCCACGTATAAGCATATACACACATACACAACAACAACAGCAGCAATAACAGCAACAACAACAACAGGAACAACAACAACAGCAGGAACAACAACAACAGCAACAACAACAACAGCAACAATAGCAACAGCAACAACAACAACAACAATAACAACAACAGCATTAACAACAACAGCAACAACAACATCAACAACAGCAACAGCAACAACAGCAACAATAACAACAACAGCAGCAACAACAACAGCAACAACAGCAACAGCAGCAGCAACAACAGCAGCAACAACAACAACAACAACAACAACAACAACAGCAGCAACAACAACAGCAGCAACAACAACAGTAACAGTAACAACAACAACAGCAGCAACAACAACAGCAGCAGCAACAACAGCAGCAACAACAATAGTAACAATAACAACAACAACAGCAACAACAACTACAACAATAACAACAGCAACAACAACAATGAAGAGGAACAAGTGGAGAACTCCACTTCGTAGAGGACAAACCATATCAGCAACAAAAGCCATGGTAGGAACAGCCAGGCCCCCGCATTCCCAATGCTCTGATGAATCATGCCCTTGCTTGTTTTCTTTACATGTGGTTTTAGGGCTTAGTAAGAGTTTGCTATGCCATTTAGTTGATTTGGGCATAATTCGCTTTGAAACAAGAACTTCTCAAGATATTTTTCTCAGTGTCCACTGAAGATTTTAAAGCAAACCCGTATATAATTCATACAGATTTATTACTTAATATTATAAGCCAGGGAAGTGTATTCATGGAGAAATCCAATTGTTCTCAACTACCCAGGAGGTTAAGTCAGACTTTTATTTAATTATTTTGTATCGTATATGTCTTAGTTACTATTCTATTACTGTGCAGAGACACCATGACCAAGGCAACTCTTATAAAAGATAGCATTTATTTGAGGACTTGCTTATAGTTTTAGAGGGTTACTTCATAATCATCATGGCAGGATACATGGCAGTGGACAGGCAGGCATGTTGCTGGAGATGTTGCTGGAGATGTTGCTGGAGATGTTGCTGATAGCTTTACACCCTGATCAACAGGCAGCATCAGAGAGACAGTGGGTGTGCTGTGGTCTTTTGAAACCTCAAAGCTCACCTGGAGAGGCACACCTCCCCAACAAGGACATACCATCTGCAACAATGCCACACCTCCAAACCCTTTTCAAACAGTGCTACTAACTAGAGGCAAGAATTCAAGCATATAAGCCTAGAGGGTTCATTCTTCAAACCACCACAATAAATCTCACAAAGATGTGCACGAAGATTGGTATCTGAGGCTACCAGTGCAGCTAGGGGACATATTAATTTGAGTTAATAGATTAGAACATATGTGTAGAACATGTATACTACCTACAAAATGCACAAGTACAGTATTTCCAATAAGGTGTAATAATTTCCCCGGTAATAGTGCTGAAGGAGGGGAGAGCTATTAGAATGAATATGTTTTGTTATCAGGATGGAGGCGTGTTAGTTCTTCAGAGGAAATCATTTAACTTTTATTCTCAGTGAAATTTAATGCATGGGATTGAAAAAAGAGACAACTAAGGAATGCAAAGTGCTGTTTTTAGCAACAATCTTACTACAAATGAAGAAGGGTGTTTTAATGAAATGAGTCCATTTTGAAACTGTAGTATCATATGATAGAACATGAGAGATATAAAAAACTTCTCTAGGTATGTGTCACAGAGACTCCAAAGTTCAACGTGAATATAGAAATAAACAATAATAAATATTCTAGAATATTCTAAAATCCATCCTACAGACAAATACATGGGTATTTCAATAAAATTAGTTTGATGTCAGAATATAGTTTTTTTCTGATAAGCTCTATTACTGATTATAACTTCATTTTATACAGCTTAATTATATATACTACATTTAATATCTTACTATTTTTTCTATAAACAAAATCATAATATTTATGAAAAGCTTATATTAACAATTAATAAATTCCAGACACTAAACTGGGTCTCCAGAAAGGTCTTTGTATTAAACAAACTGGGTTGCAACATTTTTATGCTTAAAAATGTTCAAAGCTTCCCAATTCCCTCAAGAAGAGATTTAAACTCCTTGGTATTGTTCACCAGACCCTACATGGTCTCATTCTCACCTTCCTCTTCAGCCCCATTTTGTCTCCCTCAGCCATTAGGAGCTCACTTCCCTTCTTCAGCAAGTACAAGGTACACAGTTTAGGACACATCTTTAGTTTTAAACTATTGGGGTTTGAATCCTAATTTTGCCACATGATAAAATTGTGAGCTACTTAATCTGTTTTTCATTATGGGGTGACAATGGAATTATTAAATCCATGATTTATTGAAAAACCTACAGAGTGTTACTGGTAACATTAGATATTAACATTCAACAGGAGTAAAACTGGATCACCAATGGCCCCAGAGATTTTGGACAGTTTGAATCTTACATTTGTGACTCAAATCAAGATAACTCAGAATTACATAGTATATTTCAAGCATTAAACAAGTCTAAGGAAGATATGCTTTCCCCAGTGACTGCTACATAGATTTCTTTTTAAAAATGTTAAAAAAGGAGAAATTTGTTTCTCCTGGGTTTTTGAATCTCCCCATATAGATTATGAAATTTTAAAAAATTCAGTAAATGGTTTCCTCCCTCCCTCCCTCTCTCCCTCCCTCCTTCCCTCCCTCTCTTCCTTCCTTCCTTCCTTCCTTCCTTCCTTCCTTCCTTCCTTCCTTCCTTCCTTCCTTCCCTCCTTCCCTTCTTCCTTTCATTTTCTTTTTTTCTCAAACATTCTTGTGAATTATCACCATTACTTTTTGCAAACTCTTCTCTTCATCTGCATCTGAACATCAATGCACTTTCCAGGAGCATGGCTTTCCACATCATATCCCTACAAGGCCCTTGACACTCCACAGCATGTTTCCTCTTTACCTGTCACTTGGTAGTTCACTAAGGAAGAGCTAGCTGTTACCTTGCCCACAGTTTTCATTTTGCCTTCTCTGCTTGGCACAGAGTACAGTTAATAAATCTACGACTCACTAAGGGCTGAGACCTCACTTCTTTTTTAAAGACATCATCTTCACAAAGACAGTAACAGTAAATTCCATATATATTTAAAATACCATTGATTTTTTCTCTGTTTCTTTTTTATTTAGTTTTGGAAATTGTGATTAGGCCACATGATTCAAAATCTAAAGAATTACTAAAGTGGTTTGTTGTTTTCAAATTCAAGCAATAGAAATGAGGTTCTGAGCTTAACAAAGACTTAAAAACCTTTTCACGATATGGTGCTATCAAAGAAGACCAGACTTTTGGATCTACCCTAAAATGGTAAGAATCTCATCCTGGGGATGTCTGCTGAAGACGGAACTCTTGATAGTAACTCTCCAAATCATGGTCTCAGAGAAGTTATTTGTTCCCTGTAGAGAACAGCTCCCATATTTCAGACTTGAAGGCCCCTGGGAGGTCTCTGATTTCACTTGGCAGTTAGGCCTTGAGATTGCATCTCCATTGTAAATTATTCAGCTATTCATAAGTTCTTCCTGGGAGGCTTATATTGGTATCCACAGAAGCATGCTGTGATCCACAGAGACAGAGATGGTCCTGTCCCACAGAAGTATGAACCAGATGTTACTTGCTGCCCCCAAGAACGTTTGCTCATATCTCAAGGGAAATGCAGTTCTTGTCCCAGGAGACTTGCTAATGGCCAGGGGTCATGTTTCAGCTCCTGGTTTTCTGGAGCTTCCATTTTTCCATTTTTACTGTTGTGTCATGTGGCAGTTCCTCCTTCTGCTCCTGCTTTGACTCCAGCACAGGATGCCATTGCTTCGCTATGATCATGTCCTTCATACTTCCAAGACAGCCCTCTGGCAATCGGCTGTGCACCGTTGCATTCTACTGAATAAGTAGGTAATAGCTGGAGAGGTCACATGACATTCTATACTCAGATACCATGAAATAGAATCTTGGGCTCTTGAACATTTTTTCTTTGACATTTTCCCTAAGATAGAGTCTAAAAAAGTTTGCATTGATGTTCGTCTGCTCTGTCCCTCCTTCCTGTGCTGTATTGTAACCATTCCAAAATTCAAAGTAATATTATCTTATGCTTGTTTATAGTGAGCAATCTCGTTTCTCCATTTCCTGTCCATCAATTCTGCTCAGATTGTGCTGCATGCCTGTTTTGCACTAGTGAACTCGGCTAAATAACCGGCCACCTGCTCCATTTAGCCCCCTTCCCTATCATGTGATTTGTATTAGCACTCCCATCATTATCCTGACTCCTCCAAGTCCAAAAGTAGAGAGCCACCTTCCATCTAAATAAAAATGTCATCCATTTCCCTTATAGCAGTTTGAGAACATGTTGCTTCTTGTCAAAGTTCTGTAATCCCAGCTACCAAGGAAACTGAGGCAAGGAGGATCACGAGTTCCAGGTGAGCCTGGGAAATTTGTCAAGACACGGTCTCAAAAGAAAAAGTGTCAACAGGGCTGGTGATGAAGCTCAGTGGCAGAACTCCTGCCCAGCATTCCATAGGCCCCGGATTCGATCGATCGCTAGTACTGCCAAGATGTTGAAGGTTGGGAAGTGTGGAAGTAAAAGACTGTATTCATCTCATTCTTTAGTTCAGCCCTTGAAGGGCAGAGCGCAAAGCTTGTTCACCATTATATTTCTATCACCTCTGAGGAGTAAGCACTCAACAAATATTTATCATGCAGATGAGCCTGAAGTTTCCAGGATGGCTCACTGAAGTTGAATGTGTCTATCTTTTCTTTAAATAGCCTAGTTCCAGTGAAGGCTCAGCGTATCTAGAGCACACTGCCCTCAGACTGTCATTTCAGGACACTATTAATCTGAGAGCAGGTACAGCTCATCTGGCTGCCATTCTGCCTGCAGCACTTGTGTTGGCCTCTAAGGCAGAACAGCTAGGATCTGGCAAAACGCTTCAACTCTGTAGACTGTGATGCTGTTCTCTTCGAGCAACATGGCTGCCAATGTCACCAAGATGGAATGAACTTTTGACTCTGGGCACTGCACAGAGCATTAAGCTGTTCCCTGTAGGAGCCAAGAGCTTGGTTGGAGTTGAGGACATTACTGGCTGTTGTAAATGCTCTTAGGCAGCCTTACATGTATTTGCATCTTTGAGAAAGTCTGTACCTAGAAGTGCACAGAATAGCTAATGATCACAGCTTGTTTTGAATATGCCATCCAGGATGCCTGGGATTCTGGGCATGGAAACTCTTGTTTGACAGTTGCTCCCCACTCCTTCCTTTAAATAATCCCCAATAGCTTTGCCACCTGCAGTTGTCTCCTGTGTGTTAAGACACCATGTCCTTGAAGTGAGAGCTTCATCTCTGTACATGTGCTGTGTTTCTTCTTAGGTGGAATAATTCACAATACCACTTCATCATTACATAATTTCACAATACCGTTTAATGAAATTACCAGTCTGACCAGAAAATCTCTAGTTTTGAATAAAGCATTTCTTTCCTTCCCAAGTATCTTTTCAGTAAGAAAACCAATAGAGCCATGGCTACTGACCTGAAAGATGAAATGTTCGACTCTGTGTGCTGTGCATTTGCTCAGGAGAAGGTTATGCTATTTTCCTGGTCCTTTTGTGAAATCCGATGGCCCCTCATTTGGGTAGAAATGGTTTGTATTTTAGATGAACAATGTCACAGTTTTCTTTACTTTCACCCCCACTGCCTGCAATTTGTTTGGGAACTAGAACATGAGAGGTGTTGGTGCTATTTGAGCAGATTTCTTTGTTGTGTTCCATTCTCATTTTGAAAACTGTATGAATTGCTACTCAATAAAATATAACAGTGGAGTTTCATTTTAGCGTGGGTATAGTAGCGCCAGCCATGCACCCTGCAGCATGCTCTGGAGGAAGCCTTCAGGAGTCTCCATAATTTCTTGCTGTCTCCAGCTGCTGATGAGTTTATGTCCTGATGCTGTTGGATGAATAGCCCTTAGAATTCCCACCTTAGGTTGATGCATTCTGGCTTGCCATGATCTGAAAAGAAAACCTGCAAGGTGACAATGTTTTGAAATGTTTCTCTTGTGGAACCAGGAAATGTGGCCCTCAGATAAGTAGCCTCTTGTTTGCTAGAAAGAGCAGGCTTACTACTTGCAGTATTCTGATGTGGCCAAATCCTCCCTCCTATGTCAACATTATGGTCTATTTATGATTTTGTTCTCTCTCCTTAAGATTTATTTTATTCAATCACTTAACGATCCTATCTCTCTTGTATTTTTTATTCATGTATTCTTTTATTCAACACACATCTATTAAGCGTCTTTTATGTGCAGGATATTGTGTATGATAATTGCCTCTGCAGTCCTAAAAAAGTTTTGATTTGTTTTTGACATCCATGGTTTACAAGCTGATAGGGTGGATAATGACTGAATACAGCAGTGTACAATACAGGATGATTAAAAATACTTTCCTGTTTCAAACTTTAAGAAACCAATTTCCAAATTACTTCTACCTAGATTATCTGATTAAATGCATGCTCATACCACTTGTATGGCTGGGATGAGAACTTGCATCATTTTATTTCATCTTCCCATGACTGCAGTCACACTGCCGTTTGTATGCAACTTGAATTTAGTTAGCACTGACACTCTAGGATCCATTGGCCTTTCTGAAGGCTTTGTTGGAGCATTCCAGCCTCCTACAGCCCTGTCATTAGCACCCATTATTGCAGGGCTAGTCTCTGTGGATCTTAGCTTTACTCATCCCAAGACCAATTGGAAGGTGGGTGTATTATAATCAGAACATTCTCTGGGAAGGGTTGAGGTCAGAGGACTGGACTTTTGGATCTGCCTTAAATCTCTAACGGTAGGAATCTCAACCGGGGGATGTCTGCCAAAGAAGGAAGTGTTGATAGTAACTCTCCAAATCATGGTCTCAGAGAAGTTACTTGTTCCTGTCTTTCAGACTTGGAGGACCCCCGGGAGGTGTCTGCTTTCATTTGGCAGTTAGTGAGGCCAGACTAGATTTCTGGTCAGCTATGGGCAACAAGAGAAAAACAACATATCTTAAAAGGCACTGGTAAATACCATATGAAATATGTACAGGGAAAAAGATCCCCTTTGTTTATGAGATATAGTTAATTTTCTTTAAAGAAGGCACATAGCAATCCAGAGCAGATTGCCTTGGCCATTTAATCCACCAAAGGAAAAAATAAAATTATATATCCCAAATAAACTTTATTCACAATTATGATCTCTGTGGTCTCTTCTTGCTCTAAAATTTGATGATACTAATTATGTGTTGTATGTGTTTGTGGGTTTTTTCTTTGTGAATGTAATTTAGCTTCTATGAAATTATGAAATTCAGGTTGAAGTGAAAAATACCAAAGTTATGAGTTAATGTGATAGAGAACGGGATGAGAGGACATTTGTTCTTCTCTTGGCTGGAGTCAATTTATTTTGCATTGTCGCACAGAGACTCTATAGTGACAGTTACAGAATGACAAATCATCATCAGCAAATCACCCCACAGAGGATTCTTACACGTAACAACCAAATCTATTATAGTGACAACGCATAGTAGGCCATCAAAACCTATCATAGTGACAAGAATGTTTTATCTTAAAGCATTTGTACATATGATCCTATCTTCATTTTCTTCAGAACTCTATGATAAAGGGGCCATGATTATTAGCATGACCAATACCAGAGGTTCTAGAAATATTGCTTTTTCTTCTTCCTAATATCTGAGTATTCAGGATGGTCATAGTTTTCAGCTGGAAGCTTATCCTGTTTTCTGGAATGCATGTTGGAAAACTGAGGAGAAATTTAACTTCATTCTCAACCAAAAAATACTCTTTCTCCAAACTCTTTTGGTTGTAAATTACTTCTATCTGGTCTCTCTGATTAGATAGGAGGCCTAGAGGCATTTGTTAAAGGAGCTTAAGGGACCTATCAGATTTTCTTCAGATCTTAATGAAAACAGCCATGGCGATGCCACTTCCAACTTACATTGATTGGTGACATAGGGTCCATTTGATGTACCCAAGTGGAAAGCCTTTTGGAGAGTTCTGTGTTCTTCTCTCCTTCAGGACCTGCTTGTGTTAACTAGTGTGAATATAAAGGTACGTGCCAGGGAAAGCTCCTGATTACATGTGTTATCTATGTGTGGTGCATCCTACAGCATTATCTTAACATAGTCAAACTATGTATATGTTGTATTTTTGTTGTATATGGTTGTTATTGTAATTGTCAACATGGAACAAACTAGAATCATTTGGGAAAAGGGCCTTTCAATTGAGACACTGCTTCCTTAAGACCTCTTTATTGGCAACCCATAGAGCATTTCCTAATGAATGATGTGAGTGGGCCTAGCTTACTGTGAGTGGTACACCCTAGACAGGAGCTCCTGGGATATATAAGAAAGCAAGCTGAGCAAGCCAGAGGAAGCAAACCAACAAACAGTTTTCTTACATGGCCTCTGCTTTAGGTTTTGCCTCCAGGTTCCTGCTTTGTATTTCTCTTGGCTTCTCTCAGAGTTGGAGTATGATATGAGAGTTGCGAGAAGAAACAAACCAGTTCTTCCTCAAGTTGCTTTTGGTCATGGTGTTTTATTACAGGACTGGAATCCTAATGAAAACTCTATGTTAGTATAGACTAGAAGAATGTTGACTGATGTTTACTGTGTAATAGAAATCTTTTCTTTAGAACATTTTTACATTTATTAATTTATTTGTGTTTTGTGCCTATGTTATACCATAACATGAGTATGGAGGAGAGAGGATAACTCTGCAAAATTTGTTCTCTTGTTCTACCAATCCCAGAGATTGACTCAGGTCCACAGGCAAATGCCTTTACTCTGAGCCTCTCACAGGCCCAGGATGGTAATCTCTTTTTCAGACACTGTGAGTACCTTTTGAGGAACAGAGAGTTCAAGACATAATGAGGAGTGGAATGTAAGAGAAAGAAACTTATAGTTGGAGCATTAGCTCATCCTAATGTGTGTGTGTGTGTGTGTGTGTGTGTGTGTGTGTGTGTGTGTAACAGAGAGAGAGAGAGAGAGAGAGAGAGAGAGAGAGAGAGAGAGAGAGAGAGAGAGAGAGAGAGAAAATAAAGAGATTGGGCATCTGTGGCCTTTGATGCAAATTATTCCTGTTTTACATAGAAACATGATGAACTGTTTGAACATGGCATACTGGATCCTATCTCATGTTTTCCAACGGTAATCTTTAACAATGTAAGTGGCAATGCTCAACTGGGAGAATCTTGCATTGCTCTGGGAAAGTGTTAAGGGCAGAAATTAGCCGGGCAGATTCTATCTGGAAGCAACAACGTGGAAATACAGTGACAAAACTGGAAACTGATTGCATGCACATTTAGCATGGACTGAACACAGTCAGGAATAAATTGAAGAAGGCTGGTTGTTAGCATATACAATGTACGTTTCTATTGTTATAGAATTCATGTTCTGTTCATAAAATACTGTTTAATTCACTTCCTAAATTAGAAAAATATAGGAGTAATGGTGAGAACAGGAGATAAAACTGGTTGAAGGCTAGGACCTTAAAAACAAGTCTGTCTTTGTTCTTAACCAGAAGACAGCGATAGCCTCCATTTTATCCCAGGCATGCCCATAAATGTCAGAAATTTTGGGAGGGCTTTTGTTTTCGCTCTGGTCTTACTGGTTATAATCTTATAGTGATATTACTCGTCTTTGAACCTTGTGTACTGAACTGCTGTCTTCATTTTAGCTCCTCCTACTTACAGGTGACACATATTCAGATGGTTCTGTTGAAGTCTAACTTCAACTTCATGGGTCCCCTTGACCATCTTCCAAGGTTTGAAACTCAGCAAAGAGTGGAGACTTTCAAAGCTTCAATTTCAGCTCAAAGCTCTCAAATTGTGTGTGTGTGTGTGTGTGTGTGTGTGTGTGTGTGTGTGTGTGTTTGTGTGTGTGTATAAATGTTCAAAGGAGGTTATAAAGGATGGACCCATTCCTCATAGTAGTATGTGGATTCAACTTTCTGTTTCCCTAGTAACATTAGACAGAGAAATATCACAATTTTCCCTCCCTAGAATTTAAAACATCACATAAAAAAAGGAAAGTATCACCTTTGCTTTGTTGAAACCCTTTGACGAAGAACAACTTCCTCTTGGTTAAAAGAATGACGTTTGAGTTATACTTCTGGCCCTAATGGAGACATGGCATCCTTTCCAAAGATTAGAATATTACATGTTATTGTTTTCTCCTTTCAGAGGAATCCTGTATATAAGGTTTGGAGAAAGAAATTGAGCTAGAACTGACCAGGAAGTCTCTTGCCAAGGGCGAGCTTTCATTGAATCGAAGATGTGATACAAACTGTCAAGGGAGAAAAGCAGTCGATATTGCTACCCTAGTGTAAAGACTAAAGACCACATCAATGAACAGCATGGGAAGACAACCCCAAGGGCACTTAGGTTTGCGGGGAAACCGGTGGCCGTCTAATTGGACTTAAAGCTCTCTTAGGTGGAAATTCTTTCTGGGGATTATAAACCTAGTCAACTACCTTTGCTGGGGAAGTCATGGACCTGACGGAGAATCTGCTATTGCTACTTTTCTAAGCCAGTGTAGTTTCTAATAACACTCTAAATACAGATCCTTATGCCCATGAGTAAGTCGTTCTTGCCTCTCATTAAAGAAAAAAATTTTTTTCAGCAGATGGAGACCATTTTAAAAATCTACAGCCAGTCACGATGCAGATAACAACTTACTGGGGAGTGCCTAAGGCAAACTAATACATCTACAATACAATACATCTACAATGCAATTCTACACCTAACGCTCAGAGGGTACCCCAGCAAAAGCGGCAGCAATACTGTAAGAACCGGAGACCAGGATGTCTGCTGTGAGATGGTATCTTCTATATATTACAGAGAAGCTGTACCCATGAAATCTCAAAAATATGGTTAGCTGCACGAGACCTCTACAAGACCTCTACAGTTGACATTCCAGTGTTGATTGAAGAAATACCAAAAATATCAAAATATCAATTTGGGTAATAAGGAAATATGGGCAATTAGTGGTTGCTGAGAGAGGAAGAATTAGGCCTCTCCCTGGACAAGCTCCCAGGCTATCCAGTCCCAAGGAGTCATTCCTAAAGAACTATGCACATGAGCAGCACTAAACAAACCCAGAAGACTGGATTTATATATACGTATGCATGTGTTTATATTTGTAACAATAGTTAAAGAAGAGTTGGGAGACATGGGAAGCTTTGGAGGAGAAGGAAGCGTGCAAATGACATAAATATAGTTCTCATGTATGCAATTCTCAGTACAAAATTCAAAGAGAAAACCCAGTTAATCTACCTGGGTCTGTCAGTTACTTGTCCTGAAGACTACTTCTCAAGAAATAGATTCATTTGGAGGCATGCTAAAGAGAGGGGAAGAATAATTATACTCTTAATGATATCGCTTATTTGCACTTCAAAGATTTCCAAGTAGAGCCTCTCAGAGAGCATCCACCATGCAGTCCTGCTAACCCTACCCTAACCCTAGTTCTTTGTTCTAACTGAAAAAAGTGTAAATTTTTTCTATTCTTTCTTTTATTTCTTTTTCTTGAGATACTGCCTAAACCTCTAATTATGCTTTACTACAAGGCTCTGGCACTGTTTCTCTGAAGCCCCGGCCTTCATTGCAGCAACTCGCTACCCTGCTGAACATTGCTAATTCTGCCGAATATGCTGACCTTCCTAACTCAAACGCATGACTTCGACTTCCTTCCTTCCTTACCTCTGAATAGTTACTGAGATTTACAGCCTGCCTGTATTGTTGCTTTTCTCTCAAACTCTAATAAAATTGTTCTCAAATTTCCTTCTGAGTCAATTTCTACAGTCACCTACCAACAGAACCCCCTAGGAGAGCCCAGATTTTCCTGGTGACAGAAATGGCAAATGGACTCAGTGGAAGAGATAGGAAAGAGTTAACGTTCAAAGTGTTCATCAAATTATGGGAGGAAAGAGAACAGGAGTGATTTCAGTTTTGTGCTAGATAAATACTGAGATAATGACATCGTTCACGGGAACAGGTCACAGGAGGAGGAGTTCTGGACAAGGGAAATTTGGATTGGTGGCTACGAGGCAAAGCACATTGCTTGCCAGTTCAGTGTCCATCATTGATGCTCTCCAATAGGACAATGAAAATTTGGGCCCGAAGCTTGGAGAAAACTGTTTCCGCAGTGGAAATGGTTGAAAGTACAGAAATAGCAAAGTTACATTGCTAAAGAATAGAAATGACAGCTGTGGTGTAGATGCAGTTCTCAAGCAGGAAAGCAAGAAAGGAGAAAACACAGGATGCATATAGCTGATAATTATACCGAGTAGCTTTTGCTATGTGCCCATTTTTTTTTTTTACAATCCTTTGAAATATACAGCATCTCTGGAACCTAGAGTGTGTGTGTGTGTGTGTGTGTGTGTGTGTGTGTGTGTGTGTGTGTGTAGGTGTCTCTGTGTGTGTGTGTGTCTGTGTGTGTGTATTTGGGTATATGCACGTGTGCATGTGGGTGTGTGGGTGTGTATGTGTGTCCATGCATGCCTGAGTGTGTGTGTGTGTGTGTGTGTGTGTATGCTGGGAGAAGACTAAAGTCTAATATTGCCTTGGGTCCCGCTTCTTAAACCAAGCAGGGTAAAGGTGACATAATTTGTGCGTCATTTCACTGTCAGTCTTGGTCTAGCATTTATTTCTCTGCTAGGGAAAACTTTCTCTTGTAAAGATGAAGAGCAAGCAGCATAGGGAAGGCTCAAGGTTAGCACACAATTAGAACCTTCCCTGGCTTGTAGCAGGCACACTTCCAGTTTGCCAGTGACCTCAGACTTGATTCAGATGTATTTACCATAAAATGAGAGATGATTCATTTCTGGTTCAGCCTGGTTATACTCAGAGGCAGAAAGTCTCACACTTCCAGAAAGTGTTTCGTTAATCACTCTGCTTAGGCCCTCAGCTGGACAGGGACAAGAGCTCCGATGTGGAGATGCTGAATACTGAAGGCTTATCCGAGCCAAGAGCCCCAACAGGGAGACACTGAAGGCTTATTTGTTTCTTCAAAGGCTTAAGGGATTTTATGGCTCCCCAGCTTAGGCTTCTGGCTTCTGCTGTGCCCTTCTCCCTCCCTATCATTTCCCCTACAGTGTGATGAATGGAGAGGCTAATGGATGCAAGGCAAGTGAGAGATCATGGCGCCCATCAGAGATGCTGAAACATCCCTCAGGATTGCTGCTCTCTGGTGGGCCTTTGGCAGTCTCTGTCTTGCTGTACAAGCTCATTCCCTTCACAAACTCGCTGTGTCCTCTCCCTTCGGACAGCCTATTTAGCAGTCCACTTTCCCAAGTGGAGAGAGTGGCTCAGCACAGTGTCATGCTGTAATGGAAACTGGGTCCCATGGGTGTCCACTGCCTGTCCCTGAAAGCTTTTAAATCTGGTCCCTTGTAACTCCAGAGAATAATTACTTCAAAGGCCAGTCCTTGTGCCTGGTCTCTCAGTGTATCCCATTACCTCTGGTTTTCTTTGCCAGGCCCACCGGTGATGCTAGAAATCAAATCAGGGTTGCTGGCAGTTTTGCCTGCCTAGGATGTTCAGCCTCTCCACTGCCCCGACACTCTAATGTTCCCTGATTGCAAACCCTGTCATCATCTTCTTTGAATTAGCTGTGCCTCCTGAAATGGCTTTGCAGCGCTGGAGTGCTGATGTGGAGTTCTGTTTTAACTGTCTGTCAAAGCCCAGGCTAATGAATTCTATTAGCATATTAGCTTGCCAGCTTTGGGAGCCCAGAAGGAGCCGGGCAGCCAAACATAGTTGGCAGGGCACAGCTGCAGTGCCTCAGAGGCTCCTTGGCAATTGTTTCACCAGGGACTCCAACAATGTAAATGTGCAGACATAGTGCTTAGGAACTAGAAAGGTTATTTGTTACAATGTACTTCCGCAGCAGAAGATGGGATGAAAGGGGACACTTTAGTGACTGGGGGGCCTACCTGAGGCATTTAAAAAAAAATAGGATAGTTTTGGGATTGCTCCAAGGCACTCATACGTTAATCTTATATTCTGTTGAAAATTATAATATATGGAGGCAAGGTAT